>NC_137675.1:71740594-71748094 GCF_963989245.1 Nansenia antarctica
CCTCTCGCTCTGCACTTTGGTTCTGTGCTGCCCCCCCCCCTCCCTCTCTCTCTCTCCCTCCATCTCTCTCTGGTAGTATATGGCCATGGTTGGTTGGCTGATGCATTCTGTGTTTTCTTGAACAAGCCAGGTCCTTTGTGGCCTCGCTCTTTGAAGAGTCTGTCTTCTAAATAACCTTCGGCTTGCCATCTGTGAGTCTGTAACTGTGCCTGTGTATGTGCTCTGTCTTTGTCTGTGTGTGTGTGTGTGTGTGTGTGTGTGTGTGTATCTGAGTTATCTGAGAGTGGTGTTCCGACCCAGGGTACATGTTATTCATAAGAGATGCTAGTGGCAACTGTTGTTTGATTGAACCTTAAAAAAAACACCTGTGTGGCCTGACTACAGTGCCTTGCATGTGTGCTAACCATCAAGCCTCAGACAGTCACGCCCCACTGCCCCCTACAGCACTACATCATTGTCAGGGTGCAGAGCGTGACCTTGTTTCTGGTGTTCACGCCACAGGTACTTACCCAACACAGTAGAAGGAAGGAAGGAGAGAGAAGGATGGAGAGACTAAAGAGGAGTGACGGGGTATTGATCTGGAGGGCTTGTGTGAGGTGACAGCTTGTACATCACTCAGGGTTACCGTGTCCCAGGGTTACCTCAGGAACGGCCAGTCAGGAAGAAGGGGAGGAGAAAGAAGGAGGGGGGAGATATGTGCTGATGTTCTGTTGGGAATATTTGTGTGTGTGTGTGTGTGTGTGTGTGTGTTTGTGTGTGTTTGTGTGTGAGGGTGCGCATCTGCACACGTGTTGCCTGTGTGTGTGTGTGTGGTTATGTGTGTGTGTGTGTGTGTGTATGAGTATGTGTGTGTGTGTTTGTGTGTGTGTGTGTGTGTGTGTGTGTGTGTGTGTGTGTGTGTGTGTGTGTGTGTGTGTGCGTGCATGCATGCATGCACTCATGCAGACTGTCAGTGTATTACACTGGCTATCTTTACTCAGATTTTTTTTTTCTCGATCTGATAAAGAGGCTTACAACTATTTAGTTTAATGGAGGGCATGCCCAAATCCTCCATGCCTTAACAAAAGTATGCCTTAATGGACATTTTAGTTTTTTGAATGACAGTGAGTGAGTAGCTGTTCTAAAGGGTATGTTGTCATGGTCTCCCATAACACACAGAGGGAGTGAGTGTAATGGATGTGGCAGTATTGTTGTTGTAAATAGACAGACGGACGGATGGAACAGAAAGGACAGATTCAGCAGATACTGTACATAGAGCGACGCCGTGCCCTGGAGCACACAGCACAGAGTGGGCAGGCTGCAAGCCGTTGTGATGAATCGTACCCGCATGGAGTGTATATCACACTCCTATACATCTTCATCTTGTTATCACACAGGCGCTCACACACACACACACACACACACACACACACACACACACACACACACACACACACACACACACACACACAGGCGCTCTCACACACACACACACACACACACACACACACACACACACGCACACACACACACACACACACACATACACACACACACACACACACACACACACACACACACACACACACACACTGAGGTATGGTCTTGGCAGGTTACTGAACTGGAAATGTAATCTGCAGGCTAGAACCTGTCTATAGAGGAGAAGGAGATGATATACGGGCATCATTAACAGTGTGCACTGCTCTTGGGATAGTAGCACATCTGCTCTACACACACACGTACACAAAGTTATAAACTCCTACACACACACAGAGGTACATCCACTCCTACACACACGCACACACACACCATTAGAGTATGCATCACTTTGGGGATCATCAGTGTCTGCTAAGCTTGTAATTACTTTCCACCCCTAGAAACCCTCATTATTAGTGAGAGAGGCTGCAATGGTGCTGTAAGGGGACAGTTGTTACATATATGTTCTTCCATTTTCTCCCCCTCTCTTCCCCAGGAGTTTCCTCCTTGCTGACCCATGAAAGAAGCCATGCCTGTCCTCTCAGCAGGCACAGGTAAAAAAAAACAATGCCAGGACACACACAAACACACACCTTTAGTGAAAGATGTGATTGTTTTTTTTTCCTGATTATGTTTTCTAATGTTTTGTATGATATAAGATTGGAAATGACATGTATGCAGGGCTCCCTTGCAAAAGAGGCCTTGATCTTAATGGGGCTCCTTGCTAAAATAAAGATGAAATAATAATACAAAATAAATAAACCAATACAAATCAGGCTCTCAGCCTTGCCCTGTTCCATGAGTGTGTGTTAGTTTCATAAAGATTAATGACCACCCGCCCCATTCATAAAGATTAATGACCCCCCCCCCCGTGCCGTAGGGCTGCACGAGACGCTGGCCTTGCTGACCTCTCAGCTGCGTCCCGATGCCAACCACAAGGAGGACATGGTGTTCCTCAAGGATGTCTTCAGTGAGAAGAGCCTGGGATACCTCATGAAGGTACGCAGGAGAGTGTGTGTCAGTATTAGTGTGTGTGTGCGTCACTGGAGTGTGTATTATGATTTTGTGTTTAGTCTGTATACTTTATGGCAGTCAAAGTAGATTGATAGCAGATAGTGTACTTGGCAAAACATTTGATTGATTGATTGATTGAAAACTTTATTAGAAGATTTGCAGAAGTAGGTACATGAAAGTACATATTACATACAAGGTCAACTAACAGGATAAAAACCCAAGAAAGCCACTGGCTTATTTCAATTGGGGTCCTTGATTCTCAATTCATCGTTACATGTAAGACAGACAAAAAAGCTAGTACTATCTACAAGATAATACAGACAAATAACTATTACTATCTACAAGATAAACACACATCCATCATGGGAAGAACAATACAACAAAACATAAGGTATGTACAGCGGGTAGGACAGGTGGGGACATACACCACAGGTGGGGGCGGGGGACAAAACACCAAGTATGTACAGTGGGTAGTTCGGGTCTTTTAATCTGATTTTTGATTTAGAGGGTCCAGTTACGGATTGCAGCCTCCTGTAAATGTTTTTTGAGAGTGGTTTTGAAGGTGGGCAGTGTTTTGCACTCCTTTAAGATTATAGGAAGGGCGTTCCACATTTTTACTGCATAGTTTGCAAACGAGTTTAACCCCTTGTTTGTGGTGCAACGCGGTTGAACGTGGTTCGTGGAGCTTCCTCTGGTGTTGTATGTGTGGACGTTGTTCACTTTTTGGAAGTATGTTGACAGGTACTTGGGTGTCTTTGTGGTGTAGCGTATCTTGAAGACCAGGCCCAGTGCAAGCTGCTGCACTCTGTCAACTACTCGTAGCCAATCAAGGCTCAAAAAATGAGCAGCGGTTAGATGTGTCCTAGGGTTGAGACCTAGCAGAAGCCTAACCAGTTTATTTTGGGCTCTCTGGAGTCTTGTTTTATGGGCCTTTGTGGTTCTATAGTACCATGATGTTACGGCATAGTCGAAGTGACATTGAATGAGAGCTCCTGATAGGGTCCTCAGTGTGTTTTTACTGACAAGTGAGGATATCCTGTACAAGAATCTAGTTCTATGGTTAACTTTTTTGATTACTTTTGCTGCCATTTTATCTCCGGAAAGATTTGCCTCTAAGATGGAGCCCAGGTATGTAATATCCTCTTTTCTTGTGATATTAATGTTACCCACTTTTATTTTAAAATTTTCAGCCTTTCTGAGTTTAGATGGGGATCCGTATAGGATGGTTTCAGTTTTACCTAGGTGTATTGATAGTTTATTGTCAGCTAGCCAGATGCAGATTCTACTCAGTTCAGTGCTTAGCGCTTTTTCCACCTGCAATATGTCCCTGTCAGAGACCAGCAGAGCCGAGTCATCCGCGAACAGGAATAAATTGCAATCACATGCTGATGACATGTCATTCACATATATTAGGAACAGTAAAGGTCCCAAAATGCTTCCTTGTGGAACGCCGCAGGTCACTGGGAGGGGGGGGGACAGTGTTCCGTTCACACTAACCACCTGTTCCCTCCCCTCTAAGTAGGATTGCATCCAGCTCACCGATGTTCTATCGAACCCTATTGCTTTCAGTTTATCTAACAATATGTGGTGATCTACTGTGTCGAAGGCCTTCTGGAGGTCCAGCATGACCATGCCGCAGTACTTGCCCGAGTCCACCTCATGGTTGATGTGGTCGTTCAAATAGAGAAGGCATGTGTCAGTGGAATGGGATGTTCTGAATCCTGATTGAAATTCATACATCAGCTTTTTTTCGGTAAGGTACCTATCGACCTGTTCATAAACTATTTTTTCCATAAGTTTCGAGATGGAATTAAGAATAGAAACAGGTCGGTAGTTGCCTGGGTCTAATTTGCTTCCTTTTTTATACAGTGGGGTTACCCTTGCTATTTTAAAGTCAAGGGGGACGTGTCCCTGTTTGATGGAGAGGTTTATTATGTGGGTGATGATTGGGGTAATGGAGGCAGCTGAGTCTTTTAGAAATCTGGCTGGAATATTGTCATGGCCCGTGGCCTTTTCTGAGTGTAGAGCGCCTAGCTTTTTAAACACCTCATCGTTTGACACCATGGAGAGTTTAAAATCATCATTGCGTACACCCAGTTTATTGTAGAACTCACGGATGTGCTCTACACCATAACGCCCTGAGTGGGGTGGTAGATTGTTAACTAATTTAGTGGCTATGGTTGTAAAGAAAGTGTTTAAGCACTTAGCCACATCCAGCTTGTCTGTAAGGAGAGAATCACCAGATTTGATGCTGATGTTTGTAGACCTGGTTTTGAGTTTTTGACTGCAACCTAGTTGGCTATTAAGTAGCTTCCAAAGGTCACGTGGTTTGTTTAAGTTTTCTTCGATTTTGTTATCGAGGTATTCTTTCTTAGCAGATTTGGTCATGGTAATTACCTGATTGCATAGTTTGTTGCATTGTTTTTTAATTTTCTCAAAGTGGGTTTTGTGATCTTCGTTTAAGTGTTTCACTAATTTTGATTTGCATTTTTGAACTTCAGAGCATTTTAGGTCTCTGACTTTCATAGCATTTAGAATGTCCGAATTCATCCATGGTTCCGATCGGGTTTTAACCCTGGTGGTTCTCATGGGGGCTATACTGTCAATAATATTTAGGAATTTGGTTTTGAAACCTAGCCATGCCTCTTCAACCTGTGTGCATTTTAGTTGCATTTTAGCATTGGGGTTGAGGTAAAGTCTTGCTTCACTTCTCTTAATCTCTCGCCTGATTGGCTGTGTGTTGCAGATCCATGAGAAGCTGAGACAGTACGAGCGGCAAAGCCCTACTCCTGTTCTTCATAGCGCCTCCTGTCTGGCGGAGGATGTACGTTCGGCAACATTGCACAAAAATGCATACATATGCACAAACACACACATACAGACACACACACGCACATGCCCACGCACGCACGCACGGACACACACACACACACACTCACACACACACACACACACACACACACACACACACACACACACACACACACACACACACACACACACACTAGGTGTGGCACATGCAGGCTAGCTCAGACTGAATATTGCTGAATCATCCATTCATCCACTTCTCTAATGAGACTCCACATCCTTCCTCTACTTACTCACACCGGTTAAGGAGACGGGCAAAAAATGCTGACCACAGCCAATTTTCTGCCTACCACAGCCATTTTCTCCCTGTGTGTGTGTGTGTGTGCACATGCACAATAAAATAGTTTATTGCTCTAAGTCACATCCCAGCTCACACTGTTACACCCAGTGTAACACCCGGTAATGGTCTGATGGACTGTTCTGATTGGCAGGTGGCAGAGGAGCTGCAGAGTGGACCAATGAGTGTTGAGGAGAAGGAGCTCCTACAGCTGTTGACATCACCACATTTGAGGGTACATTACCTACACTTAGACGACGGTGGAATGCAGGGGAGGCTGGTGGAGGTAGAAATCGGAGGGCCGCCTCATTGTAATGCATGGAAAGGAATGAGGATTTCTACCTCCACCAGCCTCCCCTGCTGTAGTGGTTACTCGTGTATCCCCCTCTAGGATAGGTCTATTGTGATTCTAACATCCATCTCTCTCTTTACACTTATTCAACCAATCAGGCCGTTCTGTCGGTGCATGATACGGTGGCCCAGAAGAACTTTGACCCTGTCCTACCTCCGCTGCCCGACGACTTTGAGGACGAGCTGGAGGAGGAGTCGGTGAAGATCGTCAGGCTGGTGAAGAACAAGGAGCCACTGGTGAGTCGTAGAGCAGAAAGGCGGAGGACAGACGGACAGGGAGGAGAGATGAGTTGATAGGTCGGTGAGAAGGCAAGAGTGAGGGAAGGGGTGTGGAGGTGTAGAGAGTTAGGGGTAAGGGGACAGGGTCTTGGCTGCTCTGTAACATGTCACCCTCCAACCATCCCTCCGTCTGTGTCGTCGTGCCAGGGGGCCACCATCAGACGGGACGATGCCACCGGGGCCGTCATCGTGGCTCGCATCATGAGGGGAGGGGCTGCAGACCGCAGTGGTGAGTGACAACTGTGTGTGTGTGTGTGTGTGTGTGTGTGTGTGTGTGTGTGTGTGAGTGTTTGCATGTGTGCGTGTGTGTGAGTGTGTGTGTGTGAGTGTGTGCGTGTGTGCGTGTGTGCGTGTGTGAGTGTGCGTGTGCGTGTGCGTGTGCGTGTGTGTGTGTGTGTGTGTGTGTGTGTGTGTCTGCCTGTCTGTCTGTCTGTCTGTCTGCCGGTCCATCCTTCAGGCTCTCTGTCTCTGATCCCAACCCATGCTGTCATCTCTCCCCCTGTCTGATACATCATGACATGTCGTCCTCTTCCTCTCTCTGACATGCAGACGTCTGGGAGGGTTTTTGGGGGGACTGAGAGTTAAGATGTGGTTTGACAGCTCAGATCTGTCTACATGCAGGTCCAGGGGATGGGCAATAGAATGTTAATTACAGACAATCAACTACAATGCTGTGAATATGTGAACCCCTGCACAGTTTTATCGGGGAGGGAGGGGGGGGGGTAGGGGGGTTTGGTTTGAGATTGTTGCTGGTCTGTCTCCCCTCAGATGTTGGTTCATGTTCCAACTGTAATTGGTTTATGTTCTAACTGTGAATGGCTCAAGGTAATTCACTCTTCTTGTGTCAAGCCATGAACTCCTTAGTGCCTGCTGATAACACACATCCCTTTACCATGACACTGCCATTGTCATTTTCAAAGCTCACACTTTGAAGCACATTGTTTAATTTGCCTCTTATTTAAAGCTTTACTTTTAGACAAAAACACTCACTCAAATAATGTTGGGCAAACTCACTGCATGACTGGGAAGACAGTTTTGAGGAGTGGCTGGGATGGAATTGACCCATGGATAGTTTTCTCCCATCTTACCTCTGGCTGTTTCAAAGTCACCATTGGCTTCCAGACGGTAGACCTGCAATGTTTCCTTGTCTCCGGCTGTTCGCTTTGGAGGAAAGCCCTGATCTAGTACTCACTATCCACTTTTTAATGATACCAGGGAACCTTTCAGAGAGATGAATGTTGTTATTGTTGTGCACA
>NC_137675.1:71753094-71860594 GCF_963989245.1 Nansenia antarctica
TATTTCTTTGCTGACATTCTTTGAAAAGGGATGAGAGCGAGAGGGGGGGGACAAGCGAGAGAGGGGAGAGAAGAGGGAGGGAGGGGGGGAGGGAAGGGGGTAGAGGGAGGGAGGGAGGGAAGGGGGTAGAGGGAGGGAGGGAGGGAAGGGGGTAGAGGGAGGGAGGGATCACAAAGATATAAATTAATCTCTTTCATGTCTGGTCCATCTGTCCATGGGCACAAAGGGTATCACTGAAGTAAGAGACAAACAAAAGAGGAGCACCAATGGACTGGGTACATTCTAAACCATTCATTGTGTCCCTGGACTCTCTCCTACCTAGTAGTGAGGCTGTGTGAATTGAAGTGGCCAGGTAAGTGGTTAATGCGAGCGGTGGCGCTTCGTGGTCTGTAATCCGCAGGTGATCGCATTAGGACTGAGCCACTGGGAGACAACAAGAGCTTAGCAATATGTCACCTAGCCCTGGGACTTCTCTCTCTCTCTCTACCTCTCTCTACCTCTCTCTCTCTCTCTCTCTCTCTCTCTCTCTCTCTCTATCTATCTCTCCCTCTCCCTCTCCCTCTCCCTCTCCCTCTCCCTCTCCCTCTCTCTCTCTCCTCTTTCTCCTTCCCTCTCTGTTTGATTAATTCCCCTGCTGCTAGTGCTGTGCTGCCTTTGTATATGGGTCACACCCTCAACCTTTCAGTGATGTCATCTACCTAGGGGACTGATACAGTTTGTGCCTTTGGTCACCTACAATTCCCATCGCTCGCTCGCTTGTTCTCTCATGTCCTGAGTTCAGATTTAGATCGGTTTAGATCCGTTAGATCAATTAATTGAGTATCGATCAATGTCCCAATGTACCGTTCTGTTCTCCCTCTCTTCCCTCACTGCTTACATCAGATGACCAAGGATGTGACAAAGGTGGGTGTATTACTGCAGAAGCTACAACAGCGTCTCTCTCTCCCCGTCTATAAGAGTGTGTGTGTCCGTGTGTGTGTGTGTGTGTGTGTGTGTATGTTGTGGGGGTGGAGGAGCTGCTCCACTGCGCTCAGCTTAAATTCTTCCCCCCTGCTGTTGTCCTACGAGACCAGAATAGCGATTCCATGAGTAGCAGGTTGTGTGTGTGTCTATCTATGTGCATGTGTGGTGTGCGTGTATGTGTGTATGTTGTGCCAGGCTAGGCGAGCAGTGGCGCAGCCCTGCAGAACCTTAACCCAGCAAACCACAAGCTGTTAAAGATAGCAACAGCCCATCCTTTCCCTTGTGTCATCATAAGCTTCTATTCTTTCATCTTTTGTACTGTACTTTTTTTCTATTTTTTTTACTTTCTTCTTCTCTGCAATTCATCATCCTCTGGCTGCTGCAGTGTTCTATCCTCTGCGTTTCCACACAGCTCTGACTGTGTTAGACACACCCTCCTCCCCTGTGTAACTAACTTCCTCAGTCTCCCTTTTCTTCTTCTCCTTATAGTTCTCCCTCTCTTTCCTAAGACTGAGCCTATCAATATACTTTGAATACTTGTGGTTTGAATTCATGAAGTAAATGTTTTTTTCGTATATACCGAGAGAGAGGTAACTATAGCTGCCATAGGCAGGTATTGATCCTCTTCCCAGTGTTACAGTGTACCCTACCTTTAATGTGGTTTGTTGGAATCCTGAGGCTCTGCTGTCCTCTGGAATGTGCAGGTTGTTGCTGTTATTGTACTGTATGTGAGCTGAGCTACCACATCAATGCCAGCTGCCCATTACACAAATACCATCTCTGGAGAGGCCAGGCTTGTGTGTGTTTGTGTGTGCGTGTGTGTGTGCATATGTGCGTGTGTGTGTGTGTGTGTGTGTGTGTGTGTGTGTGTGCGTGCGTGTGTGTGCGTGTGTGTGTGTGTGTGTTTGTGTGTGTGGTCCAGGGACACTCATACTGTAGTAGGCTGCCAGCAGAAGTGTTCAGTGTCTCTGTGGTGTCAGGCCCCTCCATCATGGCTGCCACAGTGGCTGCGGGCTCCAGCTGTGGGTCTTGCGAAACCTCCCTATCCTGCTGGCTGCTCTGCCCTGCCCTGCCCATTCCCCTGGCCGCTGCCTGCCCGTCTGCCTGCCTGCATGCTCGCCCGCCCGCCCGCCCCGCCTGCTCTGCTCCATCGCCCATGGCCCCCCCACCCCCTCTGTGTATACCCCCCCCCTCCCCCATCCCTCTGCTCCTTCCTCCAGGTCTGACCCTCTGCTCACCCCCTCTTCTCCCTGCTTGCCTCCCTACAGAGGACTGTGACTGTGAGGGCTATTTCAATGGACAGTACATAGGTGAGAGCATGCACGTCTTTCTCCGCCTCTGTTCCCTCTACGCTGTCTGCCGTGGTCTTGCTGTGCGCTGGCTCGCTGGCCGCTTTGGGTTGTCGGGGGGATGAAATGGCCGCCGCCGTCGAGGGTGGGACTAGCTGGGGTCAGGGAGTGGAAGGAGGGGTGGGGGGGAGGGGGAGAGAGAGATGGGGGTCCGAATCAGTGCTGAGGGGAGTGCTGTGTTAGTGGACAGTTTATCAGAGGAGACAGGATGAATTAGAATGAAGGGAGAAGAGAGAATAACATATATTATACATATTATACATTTTATACATTACATATTATGAGTATATATAGAATATAGAATATATAGAATATATGAGTTAGCACATCTTCAGCCCTATTTTTAACAGCCAAATACAATACCAGAGAGAGAGAGAGAGAGAGAGAGAGAGAGAGAGAGAGAGAGAGAGAGAGAGAGAGAGAGAGAGAGAGAGAGAGAGAGAGAGAGAGAGAGGTCTCTCACTACCACAGGTGTTGATAACAGATCTCTCTCTTTGGGAACTCATTGCATCATTAGTGTTCACAGAGCAATATGAAGACAGACACTATCAGAGAGAGTGCCAGCCATTTAACAGTTTTAAACATGCCTTCTCTCAGTCCACATATTTAGACTGGCTGCTATGCCTGTGTTAACATAATCTTATCATAATTATTAACCCCACAGGCACCAAAATAGCATGTAAAAGGACATTAAAAAAATCTGATTAGCAATTAGATAGTATTGGTACTTAGGAAGGCATTGAACTAGGCAGGCACATCCACAATTCATTCATTACCAATAAGCATTATCAATGGACTGAAATGCTACAAGGCCTACTACATACTGTACAGTTAGGTTCAAAATGCACTGGCGAGAATATCTGTGAGTTTTATCCTAATCTTCAGCCCTCATTCTAACCCCCGGCTGACCTCCCCTCCCTTTGTCCTCCTTCCCCTAAACGTGACCTTGAAGTCCCTCTCCCATGTCCTAAGACTGCTGGAATGATGTGATCATGGAGGGATCTAAACACAGCTGAAAGCCAGTCAGCACCCTCTCATGGCCAACCAAAATATGTACAGTATAGTCTACATTTGGGTGCCGATTATGTGATAAAGAGGTAGAACATACAGAACATAATTTACTAAGACTGCCAAAGACAACCCAACCAATAAATACACAGATCTACAGTACAATAGGTAGAGTATGCAGTGGAAGAGCATCCACCCTCCATCCCTGCCCCCCCCCCACATCGAAGCAGTGTTTGGACCCCCCACCGCCTCTTGTCTACTGTATGCCCCTGCTGCTATGGCCGGCGCACCCCCCCCCATCCCCTCACCCCCACAAGGGCCATGCTGCATTGGACGCATTGCACACTCAACCAGGCACGTTTGCTGCTTGTTCACCCTGTGTAGAGGCGTGAGGTTTGGGTTGTGTGGTGGTGCTCTAACGCCAGTTATAGTCTCTCCAAAGTGTAAAGCAGTGGCGCCCTCCTGTGGCCAGGTGTTTTCCTGGGAATTTTATTCAGGTACAGTTCCCGGCTTATTCCCTCAGGTATCCGTGGAAGGGGGGACGGCAGCCCTGGGCCTGAGGAGCCACAGTGTACAGTCAAGCCAGACCAAACTAGACTGTTCTACTGGGAACACACACTGTGGCCCCCCCAGGCTCAGGCTGTCCTGTCCCTCTTGGATCACTCCTAATAGCATCTGTCGAAGCAGCATGTCTCGATGTACAGCTCAGACTTGTGTCTTTTCCAAATCTATGAAAGTCATATTCAATGACATTTTTCAATGAGTCACTGGCAGCTGCCTTCAGTGACGAGATTAGTTTTTGTAATTTCTTTCTTTTAGAGTGAAGCCAAGTCTCCAATTGAGAGAGAGAGATAGAGAGAGAGAGAGAGAGAGAGAGAGAGAGAGAGAGAGAGAGAGAGAGAGAGAGAGAGAGAGAGAGAGAGAGAGAGAGAGAGAGAGAGAGAGAGAGAGAGAGAGAGAGAGAGAGAGAGAGAGAGAGAGAGAGAGAGAGAGAGAGGAGGCCTGAGCTGAGTGTGTTTGCCTCACTCTAAGTAATGGAGCAGATTTCTCGATATGGTTGAATGGAGCTGCCAAAACCATGTCAGATATTAGCTGCATGTGATTGAGCTTTATTTGACACATGCTTTTCAATGAGCAAACCCAGCTAATATCTCACAATACCTGACAGCCCATTAACATTTGAGATTAGCTATAAACCAGAGTCAGCTTCTCAAAGTGTTTTGTTGCTAATTAATGTTAAATCACATCTGTCTGTGGTGTTTCATGCATGACGATCAAGATTTGCTAGATAGATTATGTAACAAAACAACTCAGAATAATGGGCTTCAACGACTAAATGTTGTTTGTTTTGCATGACAATCTGAAACTCATATGGTGTCTTTAGAATGTTTGTCAAAGTAATTAATGGCATAAGAACAAACAACTTTGTCTGAAAATACATTGTGTACATAGCTAAACCACCGTGGCATAAATAATAGAGTTGTTATGTATGTGTTATGAAATGATATCACAGCACTCAGTGGTTGAACCCACCTGACCTATGAACCCTGTATCCCCCTCCCTGCTTCGCCGTAGCTGGTCTGAGGAGGAGTTTCCGTTTGAGCCGTAAGGAGAGGCATGGGTCCACTGGAGAGGCTGCCTCCGACCCCAACGACCCAGACTTTGTCACCTATGAAGAAGTGACAAGATACCAGCACCGGCCCAACGAGAGGCCCCGCTTGGTGGTACTGATCGGTAAGACCAAGGTCCAGTGTGACGGGTTCATTCTCCTGTGACGATACTGACCTCTAGTGGAGAATACTATTGCAACATACTCTGGTTGTGCAGGAATAATATAATATGGTCAAACAAGCAGTAGTGCAAAAGCTACATTTAAGTCCTGAGTGTGCAGCCAGTGTTCCTCTTGTTGTTGGGGGTGGAGGGCTTGTTCAGCACAGTGACAGCTGTATGGAAGAATCTGTTTGAGCCTGTTGGTGCGGGTACTGAGGATCCTGTACCGCTTCTTGGATGCTAGAAGGGCAAACAGAATGTGCCTGGGGTGACAGTTGTCCCCCCCGCAGACACTGACTTTCCTGGAGGTCCTCAATGACAGGGAGTTGGGCACCGGTGATGCGCTGGGCACCACCTGTTGCAAGGCCTTCCGGTCGGAGACAGACCAGCTGCCTGCCACACTGTGATGCAGTTTGTCAGGATTCTCTCGATGGTGTACAGTCTCCTCAGGAAGTATAGACACTGCCTTTTTGACCAGGGTGGAGGAGTTGAGGGTCCAAGAGAGGTCCTCTGAGATGTGGACACCCAGGTACTTGAGGCTGGAGACACACACCACCTCCATCCCATTGATGTCGATAGGGGTATGTTCATAGCCTTTAGCTTTCCTGTAGTCCACAAGGAGCTCCTGGGTCTTCTTGGTGTTGAGGGCCAGGTTGTTGTCTGCACACCACACCTCCAGATGATGGACCTCCTCCCTGTAGGCCAACTCATCTTTGTTACTTATCAGGCCTACCACCGTAGTGTCGTCTGCGAATTGGATGATGGTGTTAGATCCATGCACAGGCACGCAAGAGGTGTGGTTGTTTAACTTGACAGACTGGAGTCTGTTGGTCAGGAAGTCCAGGGTCCAGTTGCAGAGGGAGGTGCTGATACCAAGGTCTCTGAGTTTGGTGACCAGCTTGGAGGGGATGATTGTGTGGAATGCTGAGCTGAAGTCAATGAACAGCATCCTTGCGTAGGTGTTGTTTTTATCCAGGTGTGTCAGGGTTGAGTGTAGCACTATGGAGATGGTATCCTCCGTTGACCTATTCTTACAGTAGGCAAACTGGTGAGGATCCAGTGTGGGGGGGTAGGTGGACTTTAAGGTGAGTCAGGACCAACCTCTCGAAGCACTTCATGATGATGGGGGTGGAAGTCATTCACACACGGCCAGGGATGCCGTCAGGACCAGCAGTCTTGTTGCTCAGTGTGTAGCATCCATCAGTGTTAAAGAGTGTGAGGGTCTGGTCGTCTTGGTGGGGCTCAGCTTTGATGGCTGGTTTCTTGTTATCCTGGTCGAGCGAGCATAGAAGTGGTTGAGCTCGATTACACAAATGACACAAATAGCTATCTATGAGACTGATTATTTTGTCTGGAGAACAAATATTTCTCTGCAAATATTGATTCATATTTGGTGTTTAACTAAGAGATTGGTTTCTCTCTCTCTCTCTTTCTCTCTGAAATACACATCCCTCACACACAGGTTCCCTCGGAGCACGCATTAATGAGCTCAAACAGAAGGTGATCGCAGAGAACCCACATCGCTATGCTGTGGCAGTCCCACGTGAGTCATGCTTACCGAAACCTAATCACCTCTGACTTTGACAGGAACCAACACTATGCTAGCCAATACCTAAGCAACGCATGTTATTCTAATGTCATCCATTGTGTCCCCAGATACCACCAGGCCCAAGAAGCCACAAGAGAAAGAAGGGGTGGAATACCACTTTGTCACCAAACTGGCGTTTGATGCAGATGCTCAGAACAATAAGTGGGTTTTCACTGACACCCTATAGTGTGATGGTACTGACCCTATAGTATTCTGCCTAGTGCTGCTATGTGCTTCACTGTGCTGACTGTGTGTTTTGTCTATCCAGGTTCATTGAGCATGGCGAATATAAGGAGAACCAGTATGGCACCAGTATAGAGGCCATCCGCTCTGTACAGGCCAAGAACAAGATGTGTCTGGTGGACGTGCAGCCAGAGGTAAGCAGCGGCTTGGACTGACACACACTGTAACAAATCACACCCTATCTAGACAGTACATGCCAGCCATAAGTATCACAAGCGATCTGTGTCACATCCTATCGAGTGGCCCCTGCAGACAGTTTTTCCTGTGGCTTCTTGGTGAGAGTGTGTACATGTATTTGATGTGACATAATCAGACAGGCACAGTTATCTGTGCTGTGTCTGACATCTCAAGGCATTAAGCCTGACATCATAGGCTTTCTAACCCCAGTGTGTCTTGTGTATCTCACACTGTGTCTGTGTTTTGTTCTCTCAGGCTCTGAAGACACTGCGGACAGCGGAGTTTAAACCCTATGTCATATTTGTCAAACCTCGTGTCCCTGAGAGCAGACGCCGCCGCAGTGCCGCCACCTCACCAGCAGGGGGAGAGCATGGTCGTGGTGTGACGGTGAGTACTGCTGCCTGTGTCCTCAGGTAACTGAGCATGCTCCCTCCCCGTAAAACACATACAGAAGAAAAGTAGATAAGGTAAATTAGCCCATCTGCTATTCTGTGTGCACTGTCACAGTCTTTATCCTCTTTCTCACACTCCTCATCCTCTTTCCTTATCCTCTTTTTAATACCTTGTTCACTCATTTTTATCTCTCTCTGCTGACATCTTTATTTCCGTTCTCTTTCTTGTTCTCATGGATTCAGTCGCCTCTCTACCTCTTGTCTGTCTGTCTGTCTGTCTGTGGGTGTGTCTGTGTATCTGTGTCTGTCTGTCTGTCTGTCTGCCTGCCTGCCTGCCTGTCTGTCTGTCTGTCTGTCTGCTGTCTGTTTGTCTGTTTGTCTGTTTGTCTGTCTGTCTGTCTGTCTGCCTGCCTGCTGTCTGTCTGTCTGTCTGTCTGTCTGTCTGTCTGTCTGTCTGTATCTAATACCACCTCTCTCTGTCCCTCTCAGGATGAAGACCTACAAGAGATGCGTCAGTCTGCCATTCAGATCGACCAGCAGTACGGACACTTGGCGGACCGGGTTCTGATTAAGGAGGACTCAGCCAGTGCCTGCACAGAACTACGCAGCATTCTGGAGCGGCTGGAACGCGAGACCTTCTGGGTGCCCATCAGCTGGGTGCGGACTTAAACCACCTCACCCATCCTCCAGAGGGGAGGGTCATCCCCCCTCCCGTCCCGGGGGTCCCCCTCCAGCTATCCCCTCTTCTCCTGGGACACCTCCCCCTCCTTGGCCCTATTGGGTATCCTGTGGAGTTTACTCCCCCAACCCTGGCCTGACGCAGGGGCAGTCGCACACTGGTATGAGGGGGGAGATGGGCACACTGCAACGCCCTTTGGAACATTTCTGTGTTTGGGATATTCAGAGGGAAGGACTGCTCTCTTGGCTGAAAGCCTTCAACCCCACATATAGTTCATACTAATTTATTGTTCAAAATATTGCTACTTTTTCATATCATATTTATTCAATTTGTTTTAATTATATAATTTTTTGACACGGTAATGTAACATTTTCAATGTAAAGTATCTCTATTTTATTTTGTTGTCATCCATGTTTCTGGAGGGTCCATGTTGGAGCAGCAGTGCAGTGCCCCCTCTGGTGGGAGGTGGTATGACATGTTCTTTGTGACTCCTGTTCGAGTGACGTCAGAAGCTTTGTTGTGTTGTACATATATAGTACTTGAATTTCCATGGCAACCATGTGCTTCCTCATCAGTTTCATCTGCTCGGGGATACTGTACATACAAATGTGAACACACAAAATGTCTACACACAAAAATGAATTACAACAGGAAGACTGTTCATTAGACATTATTATCAAAATATTATTCAAATGTTACCCACAAATGTTATCCAAAAGCAAATCCATCGGCTTCCATTAAACACATGGACAATTACTAGAAAATGTATCGTATTAATCAGCACACACCGATACAGAAATATGGAATGTGAAGTAGAATTGTATTAATGACGTTTTATTTGTTCAGTTATTCAACAATTGGACCTGACTTGATTAGTGTGTTTTTAGAAACTGCACGACAGCTAGGTATTTAAGATGTAAATATTGTACATGCAGATCGTACTGTGCCAACGAATCATCTCGTAGCACTTCAATGCAACCTGTTGACCTTTGAACTCTAAAAATCCTAACCTGTGTGAATTACAATACTTCAGTTCAGTATGTGTGCATGTCATATGGGAGGCTGGTGGAGGTAGAAATCAGAGGACGAGGTCATTGTAATGCATGGAACAGAATAAGGAATGGTATCAAACCAAATACCATTGCTGATTCCATTCCATGCATTACAATGACCTCGTCCACTGATTCTTGACCTCCACCAGCCTCCCTTGGTGCACAATTACTGATAGTGAAGACAAGGTTATGCTCCTTTTGTGTATAGGAATGGATTTTGTATGAATGATACTGTATTACTATAAGCACCTGTTTGAATCTGAAGCAACAGTGTGGGTGAGCAGGTTAGGGGGTAGGGGGTGTTCTGTGGTCCATTTTGATAATCAGGGTCCTTGCTATATTGTTCTGTATGCGTTTGTGTCTGTAGGTGTGAACACCGGGAGATGTATCAGTCAAGTATGTACATGGGTTCCAACTGTCATTAAAACTACAAACAGACATGATATGCTGATTTAATGTTACGTTGGTGTTCTGTAATCAGGAGGATAAACATTTCCAGGTAGTAGACAGAAACACATCTATATGTCTCGCACATCCAGGTGTACAGTACTAATGTCATCATATGTAGGCCTCCTCTACTAAATCAATCAGAAGAATTAGCATAACTCACCGTGTGCTAACAGTAATTTGTTTACTGAATCTCTGTCTGTCTGTGCTGCTGGTAATATCTGGTGATAGTCTGTGGTGTGTGTATGTGCGTGTGTCCGTGTCTGTGTGTGTGTGTGTGTGTGTGTGTGTGTGCGTGTGCGTGTGCGTGTGTGTGTCCTACAGTATTTTATCATGGAGAACTGATGACATAGCCTCAGGAGCATCCAGCACCTCCTCTCCCCAATTCTCCGCCTCTTCTATTTGTAACATGCAATGTTTTCTTGATCTCTTACTGTGCTACATGTATGTAAACCAGGAAACCCAGAATGTTAAGTTTGTAACGTGTAAAGTGCCATAGTAAAACCAGATCAATCAAATGCTGCTTTGTGTTTGCTGATGTTAAAGTCTAATGCTTTTCAACGCTTCACTGTTGCAACCATACAACAGACCATGTTCTACAAGAATACAATTTACAATTTAGAACCACAACAGTGTTTCTAATCCAGAGCACTATTTAACCAACAGAAATAAGAACGATCACAACAACATTAATGCATTGGGCTGGTCAGTGCTGACACCAGACCAGAGTCATTTCTCATGGATATAAAACGTTTAATTCATTTAGATTGTTGATTACCCGGTAATAAAATCACTTTGCAGTCATTTTCACAGGCACTACAATAGGCAGTACATAGGATGTTTATTATTCGCCTCCATTACAGGAGCTAGTATATTTTCCTTGGTTCTAATTCCACGGCAGGCGGTTTTTGCTGGGACTGATCAGCGCCCCTCTCATATGCAATTAATTTTTTAGAGCATTCTGTGTGGCTCCGGAGACCGCTGCTGGCAAAGGCAATTAAAATGGCCAACAATCGATCTAATTAGAAAGCCTTTTCCACAGAGGCTTGCAAGGCTGAGAGCACGGAGGAGAGGTAAATCCACATACAAATTCACTGACGTTTATCTCACACACAAGCACAATGCTATGATGAATTAATTAGCTTGCTACTGAATATGGAGGCCAAGTTCTCATAGACACACTTGCATCAATCTCTGTGTGTTTGTGTCTGTCCATCTGCCTAGTCGAAGAACCTATCTCTCTCTGTCTCTTTCTCTCGGTCTCTCCTCTCTCTCTCTCACACACACACACACACACACACACACACACACACACACACACACACACACACACACACACACACTAATGGCTCTATTTTAACAGCGGAAAAAAGTGGGGGCTGGCAGTGGCACTGCAGATCATTAAGTCATTCAGAAGTTATCACATAAAGAGGTTAGAAGCCTTTATTCATGACATTTTGTAAAGGGCAAGCTTTGTGTTCATAGAAATAAATGATCTCCCCTTTCTCTTCAATAAACTCAATCAATTGACAGTAAATTGCCGTTTTCTACATTGAGTTGGTCATGCCTTGAGAGCGTAATTGTTTTTCCATTCAGGGCAAGTGACAGGCATGTAAATGTTGTCTGGCAGATTGCGAAAGCAGAGCGAGAGTTAATAGGCTGAAATGATTTAATATCGGTAAGTATTAAAGTTTTGCTGCCATTTCCATATCCAGGAGATTATTCACATGCAGAGTAAGCAAAATACATTTGTGTATGTACAGTATATATTCAATTACTGTCAATCATCCTCAGTTGTGCCCTGCATAAGTAAAGAGCAACGCTGCATGTACTCTAAACGCCAATGGCATTCATGATTCTCCAAACAGTAGGAAGACTCATGAGAAAACTACCAGTCCATGCAATAAGATGAATATTAAATAAATTACTTATTGATGTAGCCTAGACGGTTGATTCCCATAGTACAAGATCACATTTATATACAGTACATTATATACACTCACTGAATACTTTATTAGGAACAATATACTGGGTAATACTGGGTAAGGCCTCCCTTTGCTCTCAAAACAGCCTCAATACTTCGTGGCATTGATTCCACAAGATGCTGGATTTTTCAGGTGCACTTTCAAGCTGTGAATTTCAAGGTCTACCATCACATCCCAAAGGTGTTCTATTGGATTCAGATCCGGTGACTGGGGAAGGCCACTGAAGAACACTAAACTCATTGTCATGTTCCTGACACCAGTTTGAGACGACTTTTGCTCTGTGACATAGTGCATTATCATGCTGGAAGTAGCCATTAGAAGATAGGGACATTGTGGCCTTGAAGGGATGCACATGGTCAGCCACACTACTCAAATAGGCTGTGGCATTCAAGCGATGATTGACTGGTATTAACAGTTCAAAAGCTTGCCAAGAAAACATTCCCCACACCATTATACCAGCTGAGACGGTGTACAAGTGTTCCTAATACAGTTTTAGTGTATATACAAATATATGCGATCTGCACATCCAGAGACTCGGAGCACAGGATCAGCCATAGTGCGGCATCCCTGCAGCAGTTAGAGGTTCATCGATTCTATTAGATAATTGAGCAAGGCCAACATACTACAGAAATAAACCCCTCAAAAAAAGTTCTGAAACTTTATTTCGGTCGATTATTCCTCCCCTTTAATAATACCATTTGGTATTGTATTTTATATCGTTGGAAAGCCTGATTAGTCACCTTTGTACCTCGTTGTAAAGGTGACTAATCAGGCTTTCCAACGATATAAAATACAATACCAATTGGTATTATTAAAGGGGAGGAAGAATCGACTGAAATAACGTTTCCAAACTTTTTTTGAGGGGTTGGCCATAGAATCAGCAGACTGTGCCATCTAGACAGAATGCTCAGGTCAAAGACATGAGGAATTACAGATCAAATAATCTCCTTCCATGTCAGTCTGGAATGAGCCATGCACTCCAGTACCAATTCACAGATGTTTGGCTTAGCTACTACAGTATGACCACAAGATGGCAGAAGCATCCAACAACCAAATAGGTTTGAAATAAATACATTGGGTTTATGTTTGTAGGGGTTATGGAGTATTTTCGATTTTTCTAAGAAGTGTTTGATAATCAATGATACATGTTTGACATCTTCATTAATTAAGAGCAACGCTGCATGTACTCTAAACGCCAGTGGCGTTCATGATTCTCCATACAGTAGGAAGGCTCATGAGAAAACGACCAGTTTATTGATTCAATAAGCCTCAGGCACTATCATGGGCTTAAGGTTTGGATGATGCTCACATTTCAACAACAACCTAGAAGAATGTATTGTGATGAAAGGTAAATGAGTGTTATTTGTTTCTCAGAGGGTCCTCTCTGGAAGAAGTCGCTCTATTGAATTAGCCGTGCTCATCTCGTAACATGAAGACATTGAATCAATAAACTGGTAGTTTTCTCATGAGCCTTCCTACTTCATACACTTCCTATTTTATACACTAAAACTATTGGCAGCATGGAGTCCACAGAGCAGTCTCTTCCTCAGATGACTTTTTCCTCATGTCATTTTAACAAACATATTTCTCTGGGATGGATGAAGTTGGAGAAACATGATTTGAATTTCGGAGGCCCTGAACATTTACCGCTGCTTGTGGGGTTTTCATCTGCTTACACTCTGCAACAATTGTTGGGCTTCATCACTCTCCCTGCTGTTTGGCAAAATAATAATCTCACTGATAGGTGCACAGAAACACACACACACACACACACACACACACACACACACACACACACATACACACACACACACACACACACACACACACACACACACACACACACACACACACACACACACACACACTGTGGGTTTAGGAAAGGTGCCATTTGTGTTCATGATTCATTAATTGCAACCCCCGCAAGTGCAGCTGTCACATACAATAGGCTGTTGTGAATAAATACGTAGATCTGCAATTAATGTCAATTTATTGTTTTGTTTTCTACATACTGTAGATGCACTGTACAACACTGTTGTTTGCTTTATGTAACAGACATGTCCTCTGAGGATACATAACATTCCTGTGCTTGAGGACTGGTCAAGTGGGTGGGTCCATGTCCTATGTTAGCAAAGTGGTTGATTAGCCCGGCTAACTGTACAAAATGACACTGATTTCCCAGGGCCTCACTTAAAAGAGCCCCATTAAGTCTATGATTTGTGATTAAATTAGCGATCAGCTCTAAAAGCAATAAACAGAAGCAGTAAGTGATTAAATATAACTTAGCCTGGCGTCACAGTCAACAAGCTAGAGGGTGGAGTAAGGGAGACAGTGATTACCGTTGGGTAACCATGGGCACTGCTTGCTTAGTCACGCCATTATGGCTTAAAATGACAATGAACCTCTGTGTTAGAGCAATAGGTGGCAGGTTATGTACAGCATCTCCTTGACAACAAGAGACATGATTCATTCAGTTATCTTGGAGACAAGAACAACAAAGTTATTTTTTAGAAACACAGAGTAAATGTTTGATTGAAGCAGGAAATTAGACTTGACTCACCTTATACCTTCATCAGGAACACAACAGATGTCTAGTCCAAAAGGGAAATAGAGGATCCAGGCTCTAATTTTAGATTTTCATCTTTGGACTTTGATGAGGCAGGAAATTACAGACTTGGTGTTATCAACAGGAAACCGACCATAAACCTCTCTTTGGATAGAAAATGCAATTATGGTACAAAACATCCATTAAGTATTTGGAAAACACATTAATGGTGCATCTCAGGCCCAATACAAGTCTAGCTGTGGCTCAGTGGAGGCTAATGGAGGTAGAAATTGGAGGACATGCTCATTGTAATGCATGGAATCAAACATTGATACCATTCCTCATTCCATTCCATGCATTACAATGAGACTGTCCTCCGATTTCAGCATCCACCACCCTCCCCGGCTGTGGCCTGACTGGCACAACACAGGAGAGCTCAAGAAATTGGATTTGATGTTAAGATATTCCTCCCACAAATAGGAAAACAGCTTTGGTAAAGAGCTGACCGAAGATGGCCTGTAGTAACTTTGGGAAACAATGTTTGGTTTGGCTCATGACAGATTTAGGACAATACTGAAATGAATTCCTCTAATTCCTTTTCCTTCTCACAGATTCACGTTCTGTTTTCTATCCAATGTCTTTCATTCTTTCTTTAATATCATTTTAAACTCTTCCCATATTAAACAT
Source organism: Nansenia antarctica (assembly GCF_963989245.1). Classification (NCBI taxonomy): domain Eukaryota; kingdom Metazoa; phylum Chordata; class Actinopteri; order Argentiniformes; family Microstomatidae; genus Nansenia; species Nansenia antarctica. The sequence goes on from NC_137675.1 coordinate 71,767,980, forward strand.
CTGTTATTTGTTCTCTACTTGTCTTTCTCCTTTCTGTCTCTATCTATTCTGTTTAACAAAGACACTGTCTGCCTGCTTGGAGTTTGAATAGATCTTAAGTACATGGTGTATGATGGCTATGGATTATAGCACTTACGTACATTGCACTCAAACTGCTTTGAAAATACTTATCTGAAAACTGTTGCTAGATGAACAAAACAAACGAAACAAATTCCGTTCACAAAAGAGCGACTCCACGGTAAAGAGAAAATAAATGAAAACATCTAAACTACACTAGAAAAAAAAAATGATGCTACCTCATACTGTGTGTACTGTTTGTATTTGTATATTTAAAAAACGAAAGAGAAAGTGCCTGTTTACATGAAGGAGACATTGAGATGCACTCCGTATGACTTCAGGCGATGTCTAATGCCCAAATATATACTCAGTGAACTTGGAATGAACCTGTGCCTAGGGCCCCTCATATCTGTATCCAGACGTACTCAAGGTCTGAGTACATGAATAGCCCATTCTCACAACCAGAGGTCTAATCAAGGTGTCTTGAAGATATTCTAAAGCAGCTTCCCAAATCGTGACGTTAGAATTATAAGGTTCTATCTCCATTTTTGTACTTTTTTAGTTTTTTACATAATCTGATCCATTAGGTGTTTATTAATGCCTGTGTGGTGTTATTTTAAAAAATGTTGAAATTTTTTAGTTAGTAATTAATAAAATACAAAGGTTCCATCTCACAAAACATAATGGAATGTAAAAACTTTGACGCTCAATATCTCTGAACTGCCCTAAACGGAGATAGAACCTTATCATTCTAAGCTCACGAAATAGTGATGAAAGAGTTAAAATAAAATGCATGCAGGTGTTAATGATGCCCAAAGATGCAACCAATGATAGACTATCTGAACCAATGTGCAATGTTCTTAATGGTCCAAGTCCACTGTCATATTGCTTGTGTGGCAACACACAGAAACAAATAGCAGGCACAATAGTATGGGTTTCAGCAGTAGAATATGAGATGTATATCATCTCTGGTTTTCAAGGTACTCTTTTGTCCTTACATAACATGATTTGCTCAGAATAGAAAAGATCATCAGACAGTTGGATTAATGAAACCACTAGGTACTTAGCAAAAAGCTTACAGGATTTCTTAGAGTGTAGTGATGCAAAATAAACCTGACCGGCAGCAGCAAAAAATGGCTTTCAAGCGAATGATCTCCCTTGGTTATTATGTGTGTAGTGCTTGTGTGACTGCTCTGGTGTTCAGGGTGCTATGTAGTCATTCAGAGTTGAGTGGAAGGACACTTAAAAGCGTGTAAAAGAGACAAATCTGGAAAATCAGATCTCACCTTTACATTTCTGTCGACTCAACGTACCTTAGATCTCTTGCAGGAGTTGTCAGTGTCTAACAGTCGGCGCACTGCCAACTCCCTTTCCTCCAGCTACCACAACAGATAAACTTAGAGTAGCAGAATATTCACTAGTGTTTTGCCCCGAGCATCCTCTTACAAAACACATTGAGAAAAGCAATGGTATCTGTGCTAAACAGGCAGAAGGGTATGAAAAGGACTGCAAAATGTAGTATATTTCTACTTAAAAACACACACATGCATGGACTGTATATAAATGCCTCCTGACTGTGGGGCCACCAGTGGGATGGACAGGAGCAGTGAGGAAGACTCTAGGGCCATGCTTCCAATGCGGCCAGTATGGACATCTAGCCCGTACCTGCTACAACAGGCCCCAAGGGGGCGCAGGGGGGAGCCAAGGAGGAGGATATTGGCCTCCTGCTACACCTGCTCCAGGAGTGATGAACCTCTACGGAGGCCCAGCAGCTGGGCTATAGGGGTGCCCAGAAGATCCGAGTGGGAGGTGCCAGCTGGTGGTGACAAAGAAGCCTGAAGACGCCACGCACCTTCCTATGTCTGGAAAATATGTGAAGACAATCGGATTTGAGGGCAGCTGATTCCTACAACTGAGCTTGTAGACTTAGAGTACAAGGGACAGAGAGCAACTCTGTCAATACTTGTGTCAGAACACACACCAATAGGGCTGCTAGGGAGAGATGCTCTATGCCAATTGAACTGTACAGTAAAATGCACACCTGACGGCTGTCAGGTGACGGTGCCATCAGAAAACAGACAGCTGTCTGTCATGATGGACAACAACGCATCCATGGTGTATTGGGTGGGAGGGCTTAGCCCAGACCTAATGGAACCAGCAAGGATGTGGGACAATTACATCCTGGCAAACATGTCTGGGGCCAGAAGGCCTACTGATCCATTGCATTGTACACTCCAGTATTTTAGAAATGCTGCAGACGCAAACCCAGATGAGTGGCTGAACCATCAGCCAAAACAGGTACAGCTTAGCACAAGTTGTATAATCCTAGGCCCTCAGGGAGTGGCTATGAAGATAAACAGTGACACTTATCTAGATCAGGAGCATAAGGTTGAGGGTAGCATCCCTCATGTGACACTTATGATATCTGAACACTATGAGCAGAAGCATTTAGGGGCAATGATGGCAGACTCAGAAAAGGCCAGATTTGTAACAACAAAAGAAAACCCTGCTATCTGGAGGAGCAGTGATGGACAGTTTACAAAACTGATGATCTCTGTGAGAGAAAATTATTGTATGTGGGGGACATTTTTCTACATTTAAGATTCAAACTTTGGATGTCTGGGGCAAAGCTATGGAAGCTGATTTCCTGTTTGTTGTCACACAATAGAACCAGTTTCTCTACTTGAAGCTTGACATTGGCTAGACAACAGACACATTTAAATGATCACAATGAAACCTGTGCCATACATTTACATGGAAACTCAGAACAATGCTGAGTCACACCAGAGTGATTGCCCGGCATTGTTCCACCCTGTAGTCACCACTCCTCGCTTTTGTTGTGCTGTGAGGAAGGGAGGGTCAGATTCCCCCCTAACCTTCATCCCCATCATCTTCATCCATGTACAAACTCACACCCCTTGCTCATGATTGGTCTAAACCTCACCCGAGGGCGGACCCCTTACCTGTGGAAACCGGATTGTATAAATGCTGAGATGACATGAATGATCGGGACTTTTGGGAGGAACTTTGAATCGTTCAGATGCGTCTGACGAACCTGTAAACTTCCTCCTTCTGCAGAAGAATATTAAATATCTTTTCTTATACATCTTGAAACGAAACAGGCTGCCATTATTGAATAATTTGCACTTACATCTCTGCTCAAGGAATGGGACATCCACACACTGTGAAGCTAATGAACAAGCCAATCCTTCCTGTACAAGCGGAAAGAGACCTCAGAGAGGAAATGATGCAGAATGTGCCAGCAGACCTGTGGGCAAAGAACAGTACAGACATTGGATTTGTGAAATCAGCTTGTCCATTAAGAGTTGAACTCAGACCGGGTGCAGAACCCCCTTGGAAAAATCAATACCAATTGAAACAGGAAGCAATTGATGGGATTGAGCCACAGATCAAAGGAGTCTTGAAGATAACTCAATATCCGTTAAGCAACACACCTCTTCTGCCAGTGAAGAAACCTGATGGTTCATATCGTCTGGTACATGACCTACGTGCTGTTGATGATGTGGTCGTCAGCTACCCAACTGAAGTTCCTCATGTGCTGTTGACTCAGATTCCATCGACAGCCAGAGTGTTTAAGTTTAGAACAGACCTACAAGCTTTGCCGTTAAAGGGAGCTGATATAGAATATTGGGTTGATGGGTCTTGTTACCGGGTAGGATAAACTTTGTGCGCTGGGTATTCCTGAGTTTATTGTTGCTCAGCTCAGTTGGCTGAATTGATTGCCCTCACAGAAGCATGCAACTTGGGAACCGGACGGAGAGTGACAGTGTACACCGACTCTGCCTATGCACATAATGTTTGTCATTTTAATGGAGCTGTATGGAAGGGGCGGGGTTTTAAGAGAACTGATGGTTCGCCTATACAGCACCACGCACAGATCATGAAGCTGTTACAAGCCATGATGAAGCCAAAGGAATTAGCCATAGTGAAGTGTGCCGCACACAGCTCTGACCCATCACATGTCACACAAGGTAACAGGGCTGCAGATGATGCAGCCAAAGCCATTACAGGAGCAGACAAGGCAGGTAAAGTTCTTCTGGTCGCACATGAAGTGCAATTACAGGGCATGGTCACACTTGAAGATTTGCTGATATTACAGGGTAGAGCAACTACGCTAGACAAGAACGTTTGGCTAGCAAGGGGGGCAAGTCAGGATGACACAGGTCTATGGAGGAATCATGAGGGGTTGGTTGTAGCACCCTCAGATTTATTAGGCATGTTAATACGGGAAGCTCATGGGATAGCACATGTGGCTAGGGGGGAAGTAAGATGCAAGATCACCAAGGAATATGGGTTTTGGAGTCCATATTTGATGGAACAGATTGACCATGCTTTAGGTCAATGTGGGGTATGTTGGAGGAACAACATCAGAGTGGGTACACCAGTGGTGTCTGGGCATATCCCTACCCCAATTGGGCCACGGGTGGTGGACAGGGGGGTGGATGTACAGAGTAGGCAGGATGTTGTGCCAACAGGTGCCGAGGTTCCCAGAGAACCTGAGAAGGAGGAGCTACGACGAGATGCTGTGGTGTTGCCAGAGCCAGTGGCAATGCCAGTGGAATTGCCAGTGGCAATGCCAGAGTTACAGCCAGTGACATTACCGGCAATGCCTGAAACCGAGGGGACAGTGGAAAGCTGTCCAGATGCCAATGAACCAGAGACAAACGAAGCAGAGAGTGTTGACAGTCTGGAGGTCCAGCCTGGGAGTGTCCAAAGCCTGGACAACTGTGCTACTGGGGATGCTGGTGTGTGCCTGCATCATGCTTCAGATGATGCTGAGGGCGACTCCCCAGACCTTGATCAGCGTGGGAGGGGACCAGACAACTGCCTGAACCTGAATGACACTGACAGACGACGACCAGTTAGGAAGAGATTAAAGACTACAAATAGGGTAGTGAAGCAGCAGATCAAAGGGAATGACAGGAATGGACAGCAGATCATAGCATGGCTGGAAACGGTCTTAGGGGCATGGGAAACTTATTTTGCTAAGATAGGAGCACCTATTATAGCAGACATGATTTTTGACTTTCTTAGGAGACAGGGCCTCATTGACTGTTTTTGGAAAATCAGTCACTCAGTCCACGTTGATGAACTTTTAAGAAGACTAGTCCTCATCTGAGGTGAAGATCTATGCATTCATGCATTCCCTTTGTCCTGTGCTTACTGTTGGGGAATTATGTGTTATGATAACTGAATGTGATTATTTGTGTATTGTTTGTTTATTTCTATATCGTATGTGATTGATGTCAGTTGAGAAGTGATGTGATGGTTACGCAAAGCTGGGAGAGAGGTTCTGTTCCTAGCGCAACGAAGAAAAAGCTCCTAACTATGGAAAGGTTATCAATCTGAGACAGCGGTAAAGGTTGTTCTCCAACTGGGGTCAAGTGCTAGTAACCTCTGACCCTGAAGATGCAAGAACCAAGAAAACGTCGGTCGTTGGAAGTTTTTGTGTTGAAATATGTATGATGTACTGTGTTTAGATTAATTTGTATTGTTATTTTTAGGATTCTTTTTTATTGTTGATTATTTTATACTTGGTTTGTATGATATCTTTGGTTGCTGGTACTGGTGCTGGGTTGGTCTGCGTTATTATGTTTCTTGTGTTGTGTGTTGGTGTAGTTTTTCTGTTGTTATTGTTTGTGTTTTTGTGGTTTCTTAGCTGCAGTTTGTGGGTTTTGTTTTTGTTGTTGTTGGGTCGTTTAATTTCGGAACACCCTCTGGGTTAGGGGAGGGGGGAATGTGTAGTATATTTCTACTTAAAAACACACACATGCATGGACTGTATATACAGTAAATGCCTCCTGACTGTGGGGCTAGGGCAAGGTATTTATGACCCTTTGCCAAAGTGTATCTTAAAATGGTGGTTTATGACCTCCTGGCCTCTCCCCCCTTTTCACACCTCAAGCATCTATGTAGTGACTGTGATAGGATCACTGTGGTAGTTATATTTGCATACGAAAGGACATAAAGGCAGGGGCAGACCGGCCTCTTATTCACCCCAGCCGACCATGACCAGACCAGAATCCAGCTGTGGTATCTGTATACCTTAAATAAATCGTCTTGAACTCAGAATTGTTCTTTGATTCATAACCAACAAGAGAAAATAACCCACAAAAACACTTTTTTTTATTGTTTCACATTAAAAACACATACCGTATGCTGCATCACAAAATTAAAAAGCAGTCCTGCAATAACAATATTAACCAAAAAAGATCTGTGGCATTTTCACTGAAACGCACGTGTCCAATAGTAATGTACCCCATTAATGGTTGAGGACACTGGCAGAGGAGACGTGGTAAGCCATACATGAGAAGATATCAACACACAGCAGGTTCAACAACAGACAGGAAATGATAGTTCAAACAGTCTCACAAAGCACTTAATTCCCATCTGTACTGTGCATTACCATCATGATAGAGACTCCATGTCCCTGGATAATTATGGATATTGAATATGCTACTCTGTGCTGTATGTACTTGCCATGTAATGGAACTCAGGTCAGTGGGGCAAATTATTCTACGGTATAAACACACAAATTAAAATCAATCCCTCTTGAAGTGAGTGAAGATGACCTTTCTTTTAATATTCTTTTAATATGGCATGACATGTTCCAAGGTACATTGTACCTTAATTAGAGGCAATGCGATTTATCAGGAAATTATCTAAATCGTTGTCCATATCCCACTCTAAATTCTATAATTGCTATAATTGCATCAGATAAGACGGTAGATTAAACTGCAGATTTGGAAAAAACTAAATCTATGAGTATTAGTCAAATTGCTTTTGGTTCAAATGTAAATACAACTCTTGTGTGGGGTTTGGAAGGATTTCATAATCAACCACAGCACTCTCATTCGAAATCAGAGACCTTCATCTAAGCCCATTTTTAATTGACACACTGCTTCAGACATGACACACAGCCAAGTCTAGTACCCGTTTCTGTTCTCTGAGCACAACACCAATGTACACCACAACACCTATGTACACCACAAAACAACACAGCCCGCATCCTCCATTATGACACAAACCTCATTTCACCTCCACTGAATCTACATAATATAATCATCATCATTCTCATTATCACCGTCACTGTGATTATCATGAAAATGCTGTTCTTAATTGCCTCAGCTGTGGTATCTTCTGACTGATTCGGTCTCTGATCAGACCGTAGATACTCTCCAAACAACCCACCCGCAGTATGAAGCTCAAATGAAAGAAAATAAACACTTCAGCATGTTAGCTTATGAGAGACATTTGTACTGCTTGTATTCTGCCAGGCGAACAATGTCACACCTCACCTCTCCTTGTCTGAGCCTCCACATTGCCCGACGGAAAAACTCCTGCCAAGAGCGTGCGTTACGGGAGAGGTGTGTAAACATGACAATACTGCACCAGTTGGATAAGTCTGAGACAGTTCAGCACCCCAGAACCCGGTGTTCCCTCTGCATAGGCTACTTACCTTTTAGACAGTTGAACTGAAATTAATTGGACTGATGTATTAAAATCCAGCATATTCTTTATCCAGCATATTCTTCCAACATGAATGCTAATATAGTACCCTCCATAGTAACACTCCCTCCCACAAATGTAATTTAGCACTTAAAAAAATCCACAAAATGGAGCTGCAAAGATGGATGGAATTACATATGAGATATAACTTAGTAGAGAACCATGTTCAATTTGTACAGAGAGAAAGAGAGAGAGAGAGAGAGAGAGAGAGAGAGAGAGAGAGAGAGAGAGAGAGAGAGAGAGAGAGGGGAGAGAGGGGGAGAGAGTGAGAGAGAGAGGGAGAGAAATAGACATCAGATGGCACACATGTACATTAAAGCAACAATGCAGTCCAGCATCAGCAACAGTATCATCAGAGAGAGAGAGAGAGAGAGAGAGAGAGAGAGAGAGAGAGAGAGAGAGAGAGAGAGAGAAAGAGAGAGAGAGAGAAACTGTATCCAAGAGAAACCGGTGCATGCAATTTCAGACAGTTCATAACTGTTATGGTACAATGTTGGCAGTAGACCAGTAGACTGATGAATGGCACATGTTTACAGATGTCCTGTACATAGATGAGACCCCCTTCCTGTTCTGTTAGTGTTGGAGATGTCTGTGTGTGGACATCCAGGTCCGCTCCATACGTACTGTAGGTCTGCTGTAGGATGGATCCAGGGGATGAGGGGAGGGGAGGGGAGGGGAGCCGAGGGGGAGGCTGCCTTCCTCCTGCAGTAACAGTATAGTAACAGTAAAGGAGAGAGCCAATAGGTCCAAGCCATAGTTCCTTCATCTCCATTGTGCTACAGGCAAGCAGGGGTGCAAGCAGACTGGTGTGACAGTGTCCAGGCCCAGCAGCAGTAGTCCTCTGATCAGCCACCCCTCTCCTGTCACATGTCCTCCCCTCTCAGGTCGCTCTCCTGCCTGGGTAGAAGGGCTGCTCAGTGGCAGCGTCCCGTGGTGGTGAACACGCAGAGCGCTCTGGGTGTTTGAGTGTGTGGGTGGAGGGGGGTCTGGGGGCTCAGCAGGCGATCTCCTCCAGTGTGCCCAGGGTGGTCTGCAGGGGGACACTCACCGTGTGGCTGATGGCCTCTGAGTGGTTCCCCACAGGGTCACAGGAACTCTGGAACAGGTGAGACACATGGAGGTTTTGATACAGTACAACCAGGGGAGGCTGGTGGAGGTAAACATCTAACGACAGGCTCCTTTTAATGACTATGCATTACACCATAATGTATTTTTCTGTTTGAGAGTGCTGGCTGCATTATTTACTTATTGGATCAACCCTGGGCTATACCGCTCACAAAGACACTTTAATCAAAACCGAACGTTATATTGAACCGAGAGTATATTTCCTTACCACGTCCTCTCCATGACTCTCCTCCTCCTCATCTCTGCTCAGGAGATCCAGCAGTCTGTCCTTCACCACCTGACACCAGCACACACAATTTATGTCTCAACATCTATCATAGTATCCAGTAGGCTGTCATAGTAACCAGACACTCTACTGTAGTAATCTTGTTCATAAATTATAGTTGTAAATATTCTAGGAGCAATTCAGTTTATTGCTTATGTAATTATGTTATAATTGCAGTCATAAACGTCACCTTGACTATTATTTCAGTGGAAGTCATAAAAAAAAAAGCCCTAGCTCCTTCTGTCAGCGACAAAACAGCCTCCACCCCACCTCCATCCCTCCCCTCCCAACCCAGACCAGCTATTAAAGATGCGAAAGGCTCTAAAAAGGTTTTTTCATCTGTATTTCCAAAGCCCTACGGGCAGTGAATGAGGTTTTGTGCTTGGCAGGGCTCCATGCAGACGACAGCAGAAAGAGAGGAACTGGCTTAATGAAAAAGTCTCAACATACAGCTCAATCACTCAGCCAGACGTTGGATGTATGGAAAGCTCTTTTATCTACAATATGTCTTATCTAATTTGTGAATATGAACTTGTGTATGTGTGGATGGCCGTGTGGGTCAGTGTGTGAGTGTGTGTGTGTGTGTGTGTGTGTGTGTGTGTGTGTGTGTGTGTGTGTGTGTGTGTGTCAATGGGTGAAAAGAAGAGGGATTGGAGAGAGTTTACTGTATGGTTAACCTCGTAAGCATAGTCAAACAGCTCCAGTATGGTGAGGATACTGGCTCCAATGAACAGCCCCATCTGACCACCAATATCACCTAGAAGACCAAGGAGAGAGTTAGACATAGAAAGACAGAAAAAAAAGATAGATTGCAGCAATAGCTAGATAAGTAAACATACCCAGTAAGCCTGCCACTTCATAGGCTTTCTTCTGCTCTATAGTTTCATAGTTCAAGGCCTCAAAGAACACGTCCAAGACCAGGATGTTATCACTGAGAGAGAGACAGATCAGATCAGAATTAAAGGGAGGTAAAGCGACTATCAAGTTATTATGAGATCATCCCTCCTAGTATTTACTAACATCATCTACTGTATCAGTCACTCACCTGGTGAGTCAATCAATTGTTCTATTGTACAATCCATCTGTCCTTTTTCTGTTTAAATCTCTGTCTATGATAAACAGGGCATATGCCTTTCTGGTGGCAGAAATCAGGAGGACAGGCTCATTGTAATGCATGGAATGAAATGATTCCATTCCATACATTACAAAAAGGACCATCCTACGATTTCTGCCCCGACCCAGCCTCCCATGCTCTCTAAATGATCAAATGCAATGGCTTATCATTGATTGTCAGAACTACACTTATTGTAATAAATAAATCATGATGATCAATAAATCATGATGCACATTATAGCAACATTAGTACAGTTTCATTTTATTACAGTACTTTGTAATGTTTATATGGCTGCCTTCACTTGAAAGCATAATGTGTTTATTGTAATCAACACTCCATTAGTATGTAGCTGATTTCTGAAGACACACTATATTTCCATGTAATTGTTTAATTACAATTGATTATTGGCATTAAGTGCATCTGTACCATAACTTCACTTCCCAGCTGTACAACACTAACTACTATTAACGAGACAAGCTGCAGATACTATATTACCTATCCATACCAATCCTCTTATCTTAGTAGGTGAAATGACTCACAATGTAAACAAATAAAATAACATTAAAATTCATTGAAAATATGAATACAACAAAGAAATGATGCTGCTAACATCCAGTACATTAAGGCTGGGTTGCACCAACGTGGTTTAACTTTTAAACTGGATTAAATCAAGGTTTATCTACTAATCCTGTTGCACCAAACAATCTTAAACCTAGTTTACATTTAATCCTGGTTTAAATCTAAATCTCTGGTAATCCAGGTTTAAACCTAGATTAAATTAAAATCTATTGCACCAGTAATTTTAAACGTAGTTTAAACCTGGATTAAACCAATTGTATTTAAACCACTCCTGGAGGAGGTTTATTTCTTGCAGGAAAATTCAAGACAGATTGAATTTTATTACATTTACATTTTCATAATAATTGTATAGTGATATCATTTTAGAGTGATGTAATAAGTGAATAATTCAATAGTGAGTTTTCCCAACGGTATAGCTTTACAAAATACAGTTTCTTGTCATATACCTCAATGTAAAGGTTGGGCCGGCTATCAAGCATGGAAGTGAGAGGATCTCTCAAATGCCCTGCCAGATCTGGGGGGGTGCATGTTTACTATTTACATGGATTGTACAGTATTTAGAACCATCTTTAGGATTCTTAATAGGACTGGTTGTTAAAATCCCTAAATATTCAGCACAACAATTGAGTGGAGTTGGAGATGTCCTCTTGGGTGGAGTGGAATTTGGCAATGATCACCTGGTGCCACCAGTACGACACATCTTCAGTTGTGGTCCCCGACCTCATTGGGTGTTTCGGCCAGTTATCACAAGATACCCTCTGCCGAGGTTGGCCCACCACAGGCTGATCAGGCCTGGGTGTGTGTCGCACGGTGGCACCACGTGGTCATTTGGGAGCCCATGTTGGGTCCCTACGTTTCAGCCACAGCCAGTGACTGCTCCGTTCTGCTGCAGTGGACAGTTCTCTGATTGCCTTCCGTTGGGCCTGTCCTCTGATCCCTACTGCCCTCAGGAGCCTTGTGGTGGAGCTGGCTACAAAGCCTCTGCAGCCCACCTCCACTGGCCAAACCTTCACGTTCCAGCCCCGCCCCTCTGCTTCGACTGCTAAGTTGGCATACCGCAGCCTCTTCCGTTCGAATGCCTCATCGATGGCCTCCTCCCATGGGACCGTCAGTTCTACGATGAAGACACGCCGGCAGGACTTGGACCAGAGGACTAGGTCTGGGCGCAGGTTGGTCGCTGCAATTTCGGGCGGGAAGGTGAGCCTCTGGCTGAGGTCTACCCGCATTTCCCAATCCCGGGCTGCGTTCAGTGGGCCTGAGTCTGGAGGTGATGGCTTGGTCCTCTGTTTCTCCCCTTCCCGGATGAAGGTTGTTTTCCGTGGAAAGGTAGTCTGGGCTTTTAGAGGCATGGCGTTGGTGGTTACCCTCTTGTGCTCAAGTTCGGCAGCCAAGCACTTTAGCACTTGGTTGTGGCGCCAGGTGTATCTTCCTTGAGTTAGACTGGTCTTGCAACCCACCAAGATGTGTTTGAGGCTTGCTGGGGCTGCACACTGGAGACAGGCTGGGTCCTCTCCATACCAGAGATGTAGGTTGGTAGGAGAGGGCAGGACATCATATGTGGCTCTGATGATGAAACTTAGCCTATTAGACTCCATGCTCCACAGCTCGTTCCACGTGATTTTCCTCCTCTCCACGCTCTCCCACTTCATCCAGCGGCCTTGCTGGGCTTGGGAGACTGCCTTGGCGCACCTGGCTGCTTCCTCCTGGTGGCGCACCTCCTCAACCACCATCTTCCGCCGTTCGGTTGGAGTAGCCTTTTGCCATGTGGGTGTTGTTGTTTCCAAGCCAAGGCCCCCTCTGCCATGTTGGACATGCCCCACTATATCCCGGTGAGGGCGGTCTTTGCCACCGCAACTGCTGCAGATGGCTTCCATTTCCTCCCCGTTGCTAGGTTTGGAGCAGCACCTCTGACGAATGGATCCCGGGATTCTGTGAGAGTCATTTCCAGCCTTGATTTGGCACATTTGTACTCCTCCACCAGGCTTGAGATTGGTAGGGAGAGGGCTCCGTTGCCATACAGGCCTATGCTGCTAAGGCCTCTCGGCAGTCCAAGCCACTTCCTCACTTGTGCATTCACCAGTCTCTCCAGCCGGTTGGCATGGGATAGTGTGACCTCGTAGATGGAAATTGGCCACATGAGACGGGGCAGCAGTCCAAACTGAAAGCACCACAGTTTCAGCTTCCCAGGGAGAGCAGTGTTGTTGATCTGCTTGAGGCCACTGATTGTATCCTGCTTGAGTTTTTCCACCTGCTTCGAGTCTTTGAGTTCTGCGCTATACCAGCGGCCAAGGCTTTTGATGGGCTTCTCCAGAACTGTTGGTATTGGCTCGTTGTTGACGTGGAACCTCTCATTGGCGAGCTTGCCTTTGACAATGGAGATACTGCGGGACTTACTGGGTTTAATCTCCATTCGTGCCCATTTGATGTTTCCCTGGAGTTTATCCAGCAGGCGTTTGGTGCATGCGTTTGTTGTTGTTATTGTCGTCATGTCATCCATGTACGCCCTGATTGGTGGAAGACGCAGCCCGCTCTTCAACCGTTCCCCTCCAACAACCCATCGGGATGCTCGAATAATGAGCTCCATTGCCATGGTAAACGCCAGTGGAGAGATGGTGCAGCCCGCCATTATGCCTATCTCGAGGTGCTGCCAAGCAGTTGTACTGGCTTGTGCTGTAACACAGAACTGGAGGTCCTGGAAGTAGGCTTTGACCAGCCTTGTGATGCCCTCTGGGACTTGGAAGAAGTTGAACGCTGTCCACAAAATCTCATGAGGCACTGACCCGAAGGCATTGGCAAGATCTAAGAAAACCACATGCAGGTCTTTCTTCTCCTTCTTGGCCGTTTGTATCTGGTGCCAGATGACATTTGTGTGTTCCAGGCATCCTGAGAATCCACTTATCCCTGCCTTCTGCACTGAGGTGTCGACAAAGTTGTTCTTCTGCAAGAATACTGAGAGCCTCTGCGCCACAACACTGAAGAAAATCTTTCCTTCCACGTTCAGTAGACTGATCTGGCGGAACTGGTCGATGGTTGAGGAATTCTTCTCTTTGGGAATCAGGATCCCTCCTGCCCTTCGCCATGCCTTTGGTATGATTCCCTTTTCCCATGCCACTTTCATTAGCTTCCAGAGGTACTTCAAGACGCCTGGACTGTTCTTATATAGCCTGTATGGAACGCCGTTGGGCCCAGGGGCTGAGGCTGTTCTTGCCCGTTTTACTGTGCTCTCAACTTCACTCCATGTAGGGGGCCTTGTTTCCATCTGGTGCTCAGGTGGTTGGATTGGTGGCATGTCATCCGGAATGCTGGCTGGCACATGCCTCTGGTTGTCAGAGTAGGTCTTCCTCAGGTGCTCCTCTAGTTCCCTTATGGGTACTTTGAGGGTCCCCGTTTTCTCCTTGACAAAGAGGTCTTTGACGAACTTGTAGGGATCTCTGTAGAAGGCAGTCCTCGTTCGCTCTTTCTTCTTGTGTTGCTTTCTCAAGCATTCTGCTCTTTGCAGTGTTGCAAGACGCTGCTTGATGTCGGCCTGTAGTGCCTCAAGTCCTTTCCTTTCCACTTCTGTGGCCTTCTTCCACTGTTTTCTCAGGCACCTTCTTTCTTTCACAAGTCTTTCAATCTCTTGTTGTCTCCTGGACTTGAGATGGGCTGATGGTTCCTTCTGTGTCCCATGGTTCTTACTTTTCACCCCAAATCTCTCTGCTCCATAGCTGTAAATGATCTCTCCAATCTTGTCCAGTTTTCTTTCCACGCCCCCTTTCAGACCTTCTAGAAGATGGACAAGGTCTGTGTCTGTGTTTTCCCACTCCTTTTTCTGGCAGGCATTAGGCCACAAGATTTGAGGCTTTCGTCCATTCATCTTCCTCTCTACTGCTGTCTGTAGCTGGATAGGCTCTGGACTCATGTCCGTTGATGGATCTGTGCTTGGTTGAGCTTCGTCTGGGGTTCTGATACCCTGTGGACTGTGGTGAATATCCTGCCACTGGGCTTCACTCGACTGATTTGCCCTACCTCTGAGGAAGTAGTGGTCAATGCGAGGCACCTCGCTAAGCTCTCTTAGGCACTTTTTCCTGCCCTGGTGGATCTTGAGACCCTTCTCTGATGTTATCTTTTTCCAGCCACAGATGCAGCTTTGTAGCTTGTGTCCTGCCAGTGTTGTTACTCCGTCAACTACCGTGCTGATCATTTGATTCGTTGTCATTTCCGTTCCAGGGTCTGTTACCGTGTGATCCGCCGATGAGTCATCTTCCGCCCCCGCTCTCGCAGACTCTAGGGGTGTTTTTCCTTTTGAATTTTTCGTAGCCATAGTTGGGTGGAACCAAGTCACTGTGTAGTGAAAGGCTCCTGCCAACACGGGTAGCTAACCCATGCCAGCCCCGTTGGGGTCTGTTCCCTCCTGTCAGCTGTCTCTTCAGGCCGTCACCAGGTCTTTCCCAGGTTGTCAGCTGCCCTTTCGCAGCGGTCACTGGTTTTGACACCAGACATCAGGATTCTTAATAGGACTGGTTGTTAAAATCCCTAAATATTCAGCACAACAATTATTTAAACCAATATAGAATAATGAATATGAATACACCAACCAAAGAATGTGATTGATTTAGCTGTTCATTTTTATTTTTTTAAATTTTATTTAACCTTTATTTATACAGGTAAGAAACACATTGAGCCCCAAGGGCTCATTTTCAAGTGTGACCTGTTCAGGCATACAACATCCACCACAAACAAATACAATACAAACCTGGCCTACATAGTCTAAAAACTAAACTAAAAACGACATTGTCTAAAACTAAAACTAGTCTAAAATAGTCTAAGATAAACTAAACTTTCCGTCAGTATAGACTAAAACTAAACTAAAACTACACAGTCTAAAACAAAAACTAGTCTAAAACAGTCTAAGATAATCTAAAACTAAGCTAAAACTACAAACACCTAAAACTAGACAGTTAAAGATCTAGGGACAGGGAGGGGTCAGTAATGGGCAAAAGGGAGGGTCAACTTAATAGCAAGAACAGATCATGGACTTGCACTGTATGCCTCTCAGCAAGAGCTTGAAACTGGAGAGAGGGATCAGCTGAGACAGTTTCAGACTCTGCTGTAATGAATTCCAAGAGGAAGGGGCTGCAAATGAGAACGCCCTTTTGCCTTTCATGGTCCGGACCAAGGGTCTGATAGATATTTCAGATGCAATGTCCTGTCCTTTTTACACATACTCAGTATTGCCATTGTTGATACAGTTTGGCATGTTATATATACTTTTATTCTATATCCATCTCCCCTCAGGGGAGAACAGGGCGGGAGGGCACCTACGTGATGTACTTCTCAGACTTGTTGAACTTCTTCTCCAGGTAGCGTGCAGAGGTCTTACTGGGGATCTTGACCATGGACAGCTCCTTGTTGTAGCGGGTCATGTTACATGGAGTCCTGCAGATGCAGTTGCTGCTCTCCAGCACTGACAGCTTAGCTACAGAACACATGGAGAAGAGAACACATGGAGAGACAGGGTTTATGGGTGAGAGGGTGAGAGGGTGAGAGAGTGAGAGGGTGAGAGGGTGAGAGGGTGAGAGCGTCAAAGGAGAGAGGCAGAATGAGGCGATGAGCGAGGAAGAAGAACAGAAGGGATAAATGCTTGTCAGCTCTTTTTGATGGAGAGTCTGCCATACATTTTGTCTGCCATACTGCCAGTGGTACAAAGGGTTCTGTACCCTTGTTGCTCTTAGAGCGTTTAGCTCTTACTGTTTCTGACAGTCGGGGGTCAACAAGGCTACCATCTCCACTCTTAGTCTGAGGGCAACTGAGGGCGGGCATACGTATGCACAAGCACACACGCACGCACGCACGCACATGCGCACGCACGCGCACACACATGCACACGCATACAAACACACGCACACACACACACACGCACACACACACACACACACACACACACACACACACACACACACACAACTATACAAGTCAACATCACCGGCATGGGTGAAGACGACAGAATCCAAGAAACAACCACAATAAACAAACACAAACCACCGACCTCCATCTTAAGTATTCGCTATAAAACTCAAGTCCTATAAACCCTAAATAGTTTATTCTCTAGTTTATATCAGTGGTCCTCTGTGACCCAGGTAGAGCATTGTGCTAACAATGCTTAGGTTGTGGGTTCGATTCCTGCTGGGACCATACAGAAAAATGTATGCACTCACTGCAATGTAAGTTGCTTTGGATAAAGCAAAGCTAAATGGCATATATTATTATATTATACCAGTAGACATTCAGTGGTAAACAATGGTAGGTTGACCCGGGAGACCTGAGGTACTGTACTAATTGTCTGGCAGAAATCACATGTTGAACCCACTGTGAGACTCAGATCATTCAGTTGTTCAAAGTGTGTGTTCGTACAGTCCTGTAGGTCAAACCATCACTGACATTATCACCAGCTCTGCTCAGCAACAACTAGCTCTACAGGGCATTATAGCTCTTGACGCTTCTAACAAAAAAACACACCATGATGTTTCCAGCCATATCCCCAGCAGGTTTAAAAATGCACCTAATCAGTCGGCCTCTATC
The DNA here is from genome assembly GCF_963989245.1 of Nansenia antarctica. Lineage (NCBI taxonomy): Eukaryota > Metazoa > Chordata > Actinopteri > Argentiniformes > Microstomatidae > Nansenia > Nansenia antarctica. The sequence continues at coordinate 71,785,211 of NC_137675.1, forward strand.
CAAATCCTATCCCTCTGACAATAACCATGGTCCTCCTGACTCATATTCTCAACACATCCGACCCTGCTGGGTTCTCTGAATGCATGAAAATCTGATCTTATAAACCTTATCTACCATTGACTATGACAATGCTGTGGCGGCAAGGTGGGCTGGCCAGTGCTCTGTGCTCAGGGCAGAGTTTCCTCCTGGCATACTAATAGGCTGCAAAGCCTAGCGGTCACGTAATTGCAGCAGGAAATTCAATAGGCATCTGAGTCGACTTTCATTTTCATTCAAATAAGGGGTTATTGGATCCGGGTAGCAGTGTGCATTCATATCCCTGATTTACTCGCCCTCCTTCCCTCCCTCTCTGCCACGTCTCTATCGAAAACAGTTCAAATCACCATATTTATTTCCTATTTCACAGGTAATTAAGGGACATGGTGTCTAAGGTCCAAAGACTCTTAATAACTGTCTAACATTGTCTGTTTCAGTTTGTTGTAATTGGACACAGACAGGAGAACATCCGCCTTTTCATTGTGTTACTTAGATCCAAAATGTCTGATAAAATCATGTTTTTTTCATTTTCTCTATACAACCACATCTGTAAAAAAGATTATACCGGTGACATGATGGACAGATCTGTATGATAACATTCTTGACAAAGGAGGTAATCTCATGTAAATCTAAATAGCCATTACACAGACTGAGAGAGCATTTTATCCTCTCCCTGCGTGCAATTAGAAGCAGAGAAGATTACTAGTTTCCTCTATTGTAATCAAGTCGCAGGTTCTTCAGAGAGAACAGATGCAGCTGCTTCCCATTAAAATAACAGTTGGTTCCACATAAGTGTTTTTGTCTTCTTCTTTTTTTGTCTTCTTTGTCTACCTTTGGTGGGTATATCAAATTGTCCCTGAGTTGATTTGCATAGACTGATTCAAACCATTTGTGTTTGGATTGTGTAAGCCCCACCATTTTAAATTCAACCAATTTAGGTGGGAGAGGAAGAAAGTCTGGACTGAATATCATCGCTCTCTGAAATCCCCCTGCTTCATATACATTGGCTTCAAATCCTTGTTAGATCCACATCCACTAATTCCAGAGAGACTAAGCCAAAGTATGTCTGTGTCTGTCAACCCATAGGTAACAGTGCAGTAGGGGTGGGAGTGAGAGAATGCATCTGCTAAATTCTGTCAGGAGAGTATTAGAGAACCTTAGCCTCACGAAAAACCTCATACGCTTTTCAATAAAGCTGATTTTGAGAAATTCAGAAGGCCAGGTCTCATCTGACTTTCATGAGCCCCTTCAGTATGAGGCTGTGGCAAGTATTAGGTTAAGTTAATCATTTTAAACTATCTCATAACTAACTAACATCATTTAGTAAGTGAGAACAAAAATGTATATTCCAAAATCGTCAATATTCTTATGTCTGAATAGTGACACACACTGGTATCTGCTCTTACCAATGGCAGGCTCTGCACAGTCTTTATACTGCTCAGGGGTGCAGAACGGAGAATCACCTATGAAGAGAGGAGAGAGATAATTCAGAATCAGATATTATTGGAGATTAGTTTTAAAAATTAAGCCCCTCTGAATTACTTATGAGCAGAAAAACAAACGGCAAACAGCTCTGGAAACGGTCAAGGTGAGCCAGTAGGTAAACAGCTGATAGACAACCCACACCACAAACCTTGAGCCTTTTAAATCCATACCAGATACCACATTAATTTTACATTAAGCTAAGCTGCTGTAACTTCTCAGAAATAATATCAAACGTTCCTGTTGGCGGATCAGATGAAATAGACTACCTATTAGCCAAAGTAGTATGTCTACCCACAATGTTTGGTTTTGTGGTGAAGGTTGAAGAGACAGAGATGTTGCTGTCTGCTTACCAGGCATGTGCACCATTCTACAGTTGCAGTTTTCCACAATGTAGCGTGTCTCACAGTCGATCCTGCAGGCTGTCACACTGTACACCTGGAAGAAGCCAGAGGCCAGGGCCTTGGACTCACACTCACCCCAGGGAGGAGGCAGGTAGGTCAGCTACAACAAAGGAGACATGGGGGGTACAGGTGGGTGTGTCTAGAGACAGAAAGAGAGACCATGCTAGTTGTACACACTTGGTCCCTTTAAGAGAAGAGAAGAGAAAGAGAAATCGGACCTTGATGGTCTTTTAATGGCCACACACGGCAGTTTACACTCTGATCACACACATGCAAGTTTTTTAGGTGAACACACACACAAACACAAGCACATGCACTATCTTCGGCGGGTCGCCAGGTGGAAATTGTCCTCTGCCTTTGTAACCCATCCGGGCTGCCATTCCTCCACTGGCAGCCAGGGGCAGCGGTCGCCCTTTTGGCGCGGCTTGAACCGACGCCCGGCGCCCCGGGGACCAAGTAGCGTTCTTCACCATCGTGGTCAGGGACGGGTGATCACTTTGGCATGTCTTTCCATGTGGGGTGAAGGAGACCCCTAGTGGACATGGGGGGAACATGCCAACCCCAAGCCACATATATGTGCCACGGCAACCAGGCTTTCACCCTTTTTGGACTCCCATCCAGGTTACTAACCAGGCCCAGCCCTGCTTAGCTTCTGAGATCTGACGAGATCAGGCTTGACAAGGTGGTACGGCCGCACCAGCCAGTGTTTGTGAACTCCTAGTGGATCGCCAACATGATCATGCATATGTGATGCCCGCTGGTGAAACCACAAACCACCCGCTGAATCGAAGGGGTCGAAAAGTGAAAGTGAAACTTATTGTGTCAATAATATCTGATTTTCCATTTTTTTTCATAACACGCAATTTGACATTTTAAAGTACTCACTTGATATAATACACAACAGTTTAATGATCACTAAATACTTATAATTTGTGGATTGGATTCACTGTTCTTGTTTGCCATAAGCTACTGGTAAGTGATAATGGGCCGGTTTCACAGACAAGGCTTAAGCCTAATCCTAGACTAAAAAACATCTTCAATGGAGATTTTACATTGAGTGATTTAGTCCAGGACTAGGCTTAAGCCTTGTCTCTGAAACCGGCCAAATGACTTGTAAACATACTTTCGTTTTAGGACGTGTTCAAAAGCAAGGACTGTGTGTTAATCTAATTATGTGTAGTTATGTGTTTTTAGTCACATGACGATGTTCTCTCAGCATGTTAAAAACGCAGTTAGACGTTCGTAGCGATGTACCACTGTTAGCCGCTAGCTGTTAGCAGCGTTTGTAGCTGCAGTTTTATTAGTCACTTTTCTCCTATTCTGTCCCATTCCCATTCTTGAGGTGCACCAACATTCAAATACGCTTGTCGTCTCAAATTTATTTCCGATTTCAATGTATGACGCATGTATGACGCATCATCAACAAAGCTTACAATCTGTAGTTTCAGACTATGTATATATTTACTGAGGCAAATGGTTTATGATTTCACCAGCTGGTGTCACATATTGTATGTGAATGCTCAACATGAAGCCAAATCCCTCTGACGTGAACCGGCGGAAAGAGATGGAGGTTGAATTCAACATCGTGCTGTGAAAGCAAAGTGGACTGCGACCTCATCGCTGCTGAAGTCCACATTCAAACAGATGGTCAGCATGAATACAAAAATAAGTTATTTTACTTTGTTTGGAGTTGTGATTTGGAGACATCATTTGTAATTAAGAGACAACAGAAAGTGGCAGCAGAAGGGCCCAGCAGGGCCTTTGATACACAGAAGGCTCAAAGACAAAAGGACAGAGGATCTCGATAACAGAACGGGTTGAGTGGGACCGATCCACAGATACACCGGCTCTGGCCGTGAAAGATCGTCAACAGCAGAACAGGCTCCAAAAAATGCAAGGCTCCAAAGGCTCCCCTCCTAACCCCCATGGCTCTGTGGATGGGGACAGCAGCTGAGGAGAGAGGAGCACCAGGAGGAGTCGAGGGAGAGCACCATCTGCCTAGCAACATGGGCAGCCTGCTTAAGCCTTGCGCCCGGTGTCCATCACCCAACTCCCTCTGCTCCCCTTTTTCTCATTCACTTCCATTACAATACATCCTGGGAGATTCAGTGTCCCCAGCCAAAATCACTGTTTTTGGATTAAAGAGACTCTTGTTCTGCCAAGTCAGATTTGGCTCTGGTGTACATGGTAGCACAGACAACACTGGAGACAAGGCCCACCAATTAGGGAGAGATACTGTATCCATGGCCTAGATTATAGCAGTTTGTTGTTGTAAAATTTCACACCAAATCAGCTTCAAATTCGAAAAGCGCAATGTTGTTTGAAGCACCACCAATAACACCCCTGAAACGACTACGCCGATTCTGAAAACACTCTTCATTAATCTCCAATTCACAATTAAAATGTCTTCGCAAAAAAGGCCAGCAGTCAGTCCTATGGAACAGAGACTGAGAAGACAAAATCAATTTGGTTAAGCTTCTCTCAGCAGCCCATAACCTTTCAGATCACCTTCACACCTCAGCTAATCTTTGCTGATGTCCTCATTAGAGCCGCCTCTGGCTGATAGAAAACCCTGTAATCAAATAATCAAAGCAGCTCCATGTCAGCTGCCACAGCGCTGAGATCAACTGACCTGATTAAACCCTCTTTAACGACGGCCACGGCCTCCGTTCCTCCCTACACATTATTAATCAATGGCCAGGCTTCTTGTATAAGGCCAAGGCACACTCCTGATTAGACTTGCTGGATCAACAAGGGACATTATTAAAATTGATTTGAAATTGTCATCCAAGGTTTATATGGAAACATGAATATTGGGAAGAATGTGGAAACTGCAGTTTAAGCTTTGAGTATTAGACTTCAAGTCAATAGCCTTTTCCTAAACTGAATGTGGGTGTACCATCACAACCAACCAGTGAGGAAAAAAAATTAAGGTTCTACCCACGACCCTCGACACACAAGTTCATTGTGGATCAATAGAGCTGCTGCCAAGTCCAAAAGCTATTACTAAGACCATTGCCTTGACAGAGCGAGAGAGAGACTACGATGCTTTAATGAAAACCTTCTGTCTTCTCCCTCTGTTTACAGAACTGTAATTCACAGGCATAGGAACACAGTACCCTTTTGACTGCTGGGTAAAACATTGAACACTTTCAAAATAAGAATCTCTTGAAATGCTGGAAATAGCTAGATAGAGGAGACTGAATAGTGTGTGTGTGTGTGTGTGTGCGTGCGTGCTTGCGTGTGTGTGTGTGTGCACGTGCACGTGTGTGGGTGTTCACTAAATGCTCACAGTGACGGTGTACTTTGGCTTCTGTGGTCTTTAGTACATTTAACGAGGCGTCTTGTATGTGGAAGCAATATAAGGAGCTGAGATGAGCTTTGTTTCAGCTCAGAGTTCGGCTCAGACACAATTAAGCTGATTGGATCTGATTACAATTACCCACTAATGACCACGAGAACTGTGGGCTACAAGTCCCCTCACCAAATGACTACTAATAAAAGATACATGTCCTCTATTCAACCTGATGATAACAATGAACTTTTTTCGCATTATCTTTCCAAAAGGAAAGAAACACTGTGGGAAGTCGTCTAGAATCTCCTAATTCAAAGTGCAAAGCTGAGTTAATTAGCTGGAGCTAAATGTACTGTTTCCCACTGTGCTGGACTCACGGTCGCAGGGGAGGATGTGAAAACACAGTCACAGCCACAGCAGCAGCAGCAGTAGCCTGTACCAGCCACAGTCCTGGAACCGAGGAATTGAAGAGAGACGGTCTGACCACCCCCTGATAAAGACCCTCTAAAGACACAGACTGCCTTCTGCTATAGAGCTGCTCTCTCTCTCTCTCTCTCTCTCTCTTCCCTCTAGGCTAGGCTACGAGAGAGGAGCTATGTTTACTGTCTCCTGTGTATATCCTCACATTTGTACTGGATTGTGCATGACTTCAGACTTTCCAGAACTTGACTGAAGTTTCTAAACTTACAAATTGATTGAGAATATTTTTGATCATTCGTTTCCTTTTCGAAATGATGTGTTTTTACCGATTTTTTTCTCTTTGTTTTGGACTCTGTCAGTGCATGGTTGCCTGTGGAGAAGTGAGGGAATGTATAAGCTGGAGACATAAGCAATTTCAAAAATTAGAGGAAATACATTTGTACATTTTGACAGAAATCTGTCATCTAGCCAAGTCCCTCTGGCAACCTAAACAAAACATCTCTGGGGTAATGGTAGAGGGAGAGGGAGAGCAAGGGAGGGAGAGAGACGGAGAGAGAGAGGGGGGGGGGGAGAGGGAGAGGGAGAGGGATAGGGGGAGAGAGACGAAGGGCAGAGAGAGGGGGTGCATATAACCGTATAGTCTGGTGTGCATGGCCAACAGTTTGGGCAACCGACTGCATCTTGACCCTTGGTGGAACAGGGAAAAGAGTCTGGACCATACGGCTCTCAGATCTCTCAGCTCTCTCAGTCTCGGATCACCCTGGGCAGAGTGGAGAGTGGCCTTCAGACCACTGACCGTTGGCCATAGAGAAACATTGCAAGGTTCTGAAGCCCAGTAAACCGATGGTTTACCCATGTGACACACTTGAACTACAGTTAGCGGTGTATGTCAATGCGCCCAGTAGCCTTGAGGTTAGCCTTGCTTCAGTGTGATTAAGTGTAAATGACTGGAGGTGAACCATCTAGCTGACAGCAAGGTCAGGGACACAGACCGAGTGGGTGGGAGGTTGTCATCAGTCAGTCCAAACCCACTGTCTAGTGTCTACAGAAGAGGGATTGAGGAGAGACACAGAGGAATGACATATACCTAAGTGTAACGTATATACAGAACGCACGCACGCACACACACACACACACAAACACACACACACACACACACACACACACACACACACACACACTACAGCTTATGAAGGGTTCTTTATCAGCCATGCATGGTTTTCATTTCTGAGAGATTATACCCATTCAGGAGTAGGGTGAAATTGACATATTGACTTATATTATAAGAATTATATGAAATGGGGAGGTAAACAAGAGAGCAAATCCAACAATTGTGCAATGACTGAGGACACGGGCACCTACCCTCTGCTCCTGTGTAGCAACAAACGTCTGGAACCCCGGTGCGACCCCAAAGCCCAGCTCATGGACGAAGGGGGGCTCAGCCTGGCTGTGGATCTGCACCCGCACCCCAGCCTCAAATGCTGTCTCCTCTGTAGAAACACACACACACACACACACAGAGGGAGTCAACAGAGTAACGATTGTTCACTGGCACACACACACACACACACACACACACACACACACACACACACACACACATGCACACACATTGGTATTCTCCCGGTCTTTGTCGCTGAAAGAAAGAAATAGTTCACACTGGACAAATCTACACACATACTTTTTGCATGTAAACATTTTACAATTATTTTATGAAACCACCTTGAGCACATTTTCTGCCTTCTTCCTCACTATGGATATGACACACACTTTCAGTGTAAAACACTGTACATTTTCAGTGTAAAGTCGGACCATTTGCCTTGGCTCCACATCAAACAGAGATGCAGGAATAGAGATTCCAGGACAGGTTGTATGCTAACTCTACAGATGAAAAGGCTTTTTATCAGGTGATTCAAAGGTGCTCGCTCGCTCGCTCGCTCACGCACACACACACACACACACACACACACACACACACACACACACACACACACACACACACACACACACACACACACACACACACACACACACACACACACACACTAATGTAAGGACACTAGCAGAAGCACTGACACTCTTCTAGACAATTCTAGCCTCTTCCAGACAATCTCACACACTCCCCCCATAGACCAAATGGAGGCAGTCAGACAAAAACACGAACAGGCATTTACAGGGAGAGGAGAGGCTTTATTAAGATCAATAACTGTCTCAATCCCTCAAGTCCAGTGGTGATGATCTTGTACGTTCAATCAAACCTGACAAGCACCAGCTTCAATCAGGTGGAACCGGAGTGAAAGCAGCCCCAGCTCTTGGGGTTTGTCTGTCTCTTAAATGGTCAGCCGTGACAGAGAGCACAGACACAACTCCAACTCCCCACCGTTCCTCAATCAAAGATCTGCACTCACAATGGCAACACACTGTTGCTACATTTAGGAGGAGAATGGGGCTAATACCGGGGGGAATTAAATAATACAGGTGGTGTTGGTCAAACCAGGAGCCAGTGAAGAAAGTTCCGGGAACAGCTTTGGTGTGTTTGATTGGTTTCTAAAAGAATCGACTTTTCAGCAGTTGGATCCTTCAGGCAAACCGGATGTTTTTATTTTGACAGGGACATGGCTAACCACAATCATTATTGGATGCTGATACAACCCTTGATGGCTACAATGTCTTCAGGTCTGATAGGGTGGGAAGAGGTCATGTTTTCAACTATGGGGGCACATGTTCAAGTTTAGACCATTAGAAGGGCAGCCAATAGGGCACATCCTCTAATGTTTGCCACTCAAAAGGGCACTTTAGTGCAATGTTTTTCAACGGTGGGAGCACATGGTCAAGTTTAGACTATTGGAGGGGCACCAGTAGGGCACGTCCTCTCATTTTCGCCACTCAAAAGGGCACTTAAGCATGACGTTTTTCAACTGTGGGGGCACATGGTCAAGTTTAGACCATTGGAGGGGCACTAATAGGGCACACCCTCTCGTTTTTTCAACCGTGGGGCGGTCGCTGATGTTGATACTGTAGGAGGAAGATTTTTTAGGCGAGGCTCCTCTCTGTCCTCGATTATGGTCAATTGTAAATTGGCCATTCGTTTCTGTGCCCGAGTACTTGGAACTACCTGAGGAATCTGAGGGATGTGCTGTACATGTTTTAATTGATGATACTGTGTTCATTTTGTAAGCATGGTATCCCTGAAAATGTAATATTGGTCTTAGTGGGACACCCTGCATAAGTAAAGGTATAAAGGAGGTCAATTACTATGGTAATTGCTCTTCTCTCTGGTCGTTTCAAGTGTGATTTCATCTCCCAGTGAGATGGGAAAGCATGGAGCAGAGGGGAAGAAGAAAATCAGTTGGTGGCAGAGGAAGAGATTGGTCTTGGAGTGTGTGTTATTGTGTATTCGTGTAGGCGCATGTGTGTATGAAATCAAATAAGCACACTCTGGCTGTCGGGGGTTGGTGCCTAGGGTCAGACTTGTTCTGCAGTTTTCACTCAGAAACATTTCACCCCACCTCCACACGCATACACGCATGCACGCACGCACACATACACACACACACACACACACACACACACACACACACACACGTACACACACACACACACACACACACACACACACACACACACGCCAACCAGGATGTTTGCTCATATCTATACTGCCCGACCCCCACTGAGCCCCTCTCCAACCATGCACTTTTATTACTATTTCATACAGCAGATTCAGCACCAGACTGGAAGAGCGCTCACTAAAGCACAGTTACGTGTCAATGCACACACACACACACACACACACACACACACACACACACACACACACACACACACACACTCTTCTGTATTGATCATAGTTCCAAACCATCCTAATTTTCACATGCCTCTACCCATGAGGTAGAAGTGTACAGAGGTTGAAGAGTGTGTGCATTCATAACAGAGAGAACAGAGAGAGAGAGGATGAGAGAGAAGGCTTCCTCATGTTGGCTCTGTTTAAAGTTCCCCTGTTCTTGTTCCTAACATGGTAAATATCAGAGAAGATGGCAGGTTATTAGAGAGGGAGAGAGAGAGAGAGAGGAGAGAGAGAGAGAGAGAGAGAGAGAGAGAGAGAGAGAGAGAGAGAGAGAGAGAGAGAGAGAGAGAGAGAGAGGAAAAATTACTCATTGGCTACCAAGGTAATCATTCCAGGTAACAACGTTCATTAGTGGTAAATCTAATAAACCGTGGCAGCTTTCTGAAAAGGAACAAACAAACAGCTAAATGGATATCAGAATCTATAGAGAGGGACGGAAAAACAGAGATAGGAAAGAAGGATAATTAAAGAAACGGTGGAGGATGGGCAGTGGGATGGGGAGTGGGATGAGAAGCAAGCGAGGGACATGTGGTAGAGAAATAAAGATGGAAGAGAAATGTGTCCATGGTGAAAAGATGATAGAGAAAATCTAAGTAAAGTACTTCCCTTTCATGGGCCAGTTCTCCTATCCTCTCTTCTTCGCTCCGCTCCTCTCTTCTCCACTATTGTCCTCTCTTCTCATCTCTTCTCTTTTCCACTATTCTTATCTTATCCTCTACTCTCCTGATTTCACTGGATCACAATGACTCAGACTTCATAGTTGCAAAGGATATACATTCTGTTCCAAAAATATTTGTGTATCTAGTGTACAGTAGCAGTCAAAAGTTGGGACACATGTTCCCATTCAATTGAATGGGGAAGTGTGTCCAAACTTTTGACTGGTACCGTATGCTGAGGTAGCATGCACAGTACACGTGCAAGGAATAGACACAGACACTGTTTCTCAAAAATACCAATCAGGCATAACCAAATAAGACAAAATTCAGTGTGTTTGACAAATGTGTCCCTGAGTTCTACTGTGAACACCTTGTGGCACCTACTTACAGTGGAAGGAGGAAGGAAATGAGCGTTCACTTTTATAGTTCTTAAGGTGAGATAATTAGCTGCTTAGGGATTAAAAAAAAAATACCCTTCAAAAGATTTACCCAACCCTGCACTGTTCTGATGATTCAGGTTATTTTAAAGAGAGAGAGAGAGAGAGAGAGAGAGAGAGAGAGAGAGAGAGAGAGAGAAAGAATAAGTTACTACTAAAGGTGAGATAATTAGCCGCTCAGGGATTTTCGTTAATATCCTTCAAAACAGTCTTTTTACCTAAGCATGTAGTACAAGCACAGGTTTGCTTTACTCTTTCTTCTTCTACTTAAAAACTCATCTTAAAGCTGTTGTATAGATTGTGAGTCCAATAAACACACATACCAAGATGTCAAGTGTTTTACGCCGTCCTGCAAACATTATGTAGTTACCCTGTGGAAAACCCCCCAACTGATAATACCTAATCAATATGAAGCAGCCTGCTTTGAACAAGGGTGCATGAGAGAACAAGATGTCTGATCTCAGAGCTGAGACTAGCTGGGCGTTCATTCACACTTCATGAGTTCATATGAATTCCATTTAGAGACAGGCACAATGCATCAGTGGAGATTGGTGAGGCAGACATGTTTGATACCATTCCTCATTCCATTCCATACATTACAATGAGCCCGTCCTCTGGTTTGGAGAAAATCACCCAAGATGAGTTTCTAACCAGTGAGTGGGCCAGCGCCTTGCATGGCAGCTTGCCGCCATTGGTGCGTGAATGTGTGTGTGAATGGGTGAATGAGAGGCCGTTGTAAAGCGCTTTGGAGCAGCTTTGGAGCAGCAAAAAAGGCGCTATATAAGTGCATTCCATTTACCATTTTACCATTTACCATTTAATCACTTGACATTCATTGTCGAATCCCACTCGACTTCCCAGCAAATGTGAGATGCACTTAAGAGATCAAGCCTCAACGACAACAACAGATGGAAATGACAATGAGTCAAGGTAAGCATCCGTTTCTCTGAGAAAGCGATGTTTTGTCGACTAAAGTCTTGGGAGAAATGCTGTGTATCTAGGCAACAACATAACTGAACTATTTAATTGCAGCACTGGGTACACTGGCTAGGCTGTGTAGATTGATGCTTGTCCGATCCAGATGAGAAATACTGTCGGATGGATTCTGACTCTGTGATCGCCCCTGGTTGATGACCATGAAACCTCCAGGAGCCAAGAAGAAAAGAGCCTCTCACAAGACTCTCTAACTCCCCCCCCCCCCCCCCCTTTTCAGATCAATAAACATCTGAAGCACATCTGAACCCTCCCTCCTCCCTCCGGTACTGTCCACCTCCCACTGCACTAGTAGAACAAGCTCCCTCTCTTTCCTTTACATCTCCCAGGATGCAGCCATGCACTAATCAGACCGATGAGACTACGCAGAAACAAACAGCTCTGAGTGACTGCTGGCCTTTGCTGGGAGGACAGAGAGGAGCAGGCCAGGGGTGGAGAGGGGAGGAGGCGGGGGAAGGGCGTGAGGGGGGTTGGCGTTGAGAGTCCTGGTCTATGTCCGGTGTGGCTGCTCATGAGCTAATGTCCAGATTAATAGTGCTGAGGCCTAATGCTGTTGCTATGAATAAGTCACCCCCCCCCCCCCCCCCAGCTTCCTATGATCCGATGAGTCAGCTCATCTGGGCTAATTTATCCATACAGAGGGATAAACAAGGGTACTGGGCACTCCATGTTGCTGGATGAGACGACTCTACACAGAACCCCTAGAGCTTAGATTGGAACTGAATAAAAAAAAACACACACACCATACAACGCCCAGGACAGCCGAGGCCAGGCACATTGTCTCCTGCTGCTCATCAGAGAACATGTGGAAAATTGATGGGGGGGTACTGCACATTAAACAGGCTCTCCATGGTCGATACTCCTTTTTAGAACAGCCCAGGGTAAATAATGTCCATCTGCTGGGCAGTGCATGGCCTGGCTCTCTGCACCGGGGACTCCCCCTGTCTGCACTTCCCATACAGGGTTCCGACGTGAGCCAGACGCTCAATGAGTTCATTGTGAAATCACAGAGGCAGCCATTCTCTTATGAATGCCAAATGCTAGCTAAATCTGAACCAACCACCAACCAGGGTTATTGAGCCATAGCACTGCTTCAAATATAAAGAGGACATACACACCACAACTTGTTATACGCAAACAAAAGCGGCACCATCATCACCTGTGTCATACATAATGAGGGTGCTGTTAAAGGTTAAAGGTTCAAAGTCAGGTGTGGTGTGTCAGGCCTTACCTGTATCGCCCCACACAGGCAGGTACTCGTCCTGCTGGATGTCCAGCATGATCTCCAGGCCGTTCCCCGTCCCTCCCTTCATCGTAGTCCGCAGAGTTTTCCCCTCCTCTTCTGCGTTGAACATGTAGCACTTCCCATACCTGGTGAACACCTGAGGAGAGAGTGAGAGAGGACATAGGTCAGTACGGGACAGGTGATACCACACGTGTTCGATACCATTCCTCATTCCATTCCAATGATCCCGCCCTCCGATTTCTACCTCCACCAGCCTCCACTGGGTTATACATACAGGCTAGCGTACATCAGGAGGGAAAAAAGTATATTTTCATAAACTAATCACAGAATGAGAAAGTTACTTTTTATTTATCTTTCGATGGGCCACAGTGAGATTAATACACATTGATGGGCCACAGTGACATTAATAAACATGTTTCCTCCCCAGTGTTTATACAGCCTCCTGCATGCATTAAGAAATTAGAAAGCTGGATAATTAGCAAGCTTCATATGATAATGATTATGAGACCCTGCAGCGAAATTCAAATAAGAATAAGATGTATCTTATTAAAAATAAGAGTCCCTATAATTACTAGACAAGTAATATATTTTTTTTTATATCAGAAGGGTATAATCATATATCAGTAGGTCTCTGAAGAGGAAACATGTTTATTAATGTGAAATTGGATTGAACTGGATAACAGTGCGGTAATTATTATTATTATTATGGAAATTTTTTTATTGGACCCTTTCATGAGTTAGAAGTGTGGTGATTGGTTAAAACTGATTTCACATTGAATTATGTAGTCACAAATCCTAGCAGCGTTTAATCGCAACATTGTTTTGTCAAAAAATGATATCTTCATCTCTAAGAAACAAAACACAAAATGACATCTTGACTATAACTCATGAACAGGTAGGCTAAATAACAGTAGCCTACGTTAGAGCCTCTAGTTTAAAATAACCCAATTCCAGCCACAGACTGATTAGCGTGATTCACAGTGGTGGAAAATCTGTGTGTCAACTCTCATTGTGCAGTCCTTCTGTGTCCAGGGTTTTCCCAACACTATGTTACAATTGCCCCGAACCCTAGCAACCATCACACACTTTATGTGCAAGCTAGTTGGCAAGAATTCGGACACATATTCATTTGTAGCCAACTGAACTGTAATCATAATGATACAAGTTAGGATTAATAGACATTAACCTTAAAACAGCAGAAGAAAAATACTGTAGATCAAACAAGTTACATTTGCCCCTTAACAGTTTTTCCCTGCAGATATTGATATGGTTGACTGAATGTAGTATCCATGTAGGAATACACCTAACTATTCATACGTACTGAGTGAGTTTCATCCCTCTAACTTATTTATGATTGGAGAAAAGCAGGGTGTTACAATTGAATTCCTACTGAATTCTGATTCTGATTGTATGTCCCAGGTCTCCCCTACAGTACAGTACAGTACATGGGAGCTTAGTGTTGTCCTTGATAGAAATTCACCATCAATCCCAATGGCACACAACCTCCTACACGTTCCCCTACAATTACAAATAATTGGCTTTGTGTGTATACATTGGCGACAAATCCTATAATTTCAGGGTAATGGACCATGTGGCTGTTAGGCCCCCCCGGAATCCCTCCCCCCTCCCCCCTGCACAGTAGCTGGATGTCCAGAGTCATTACAGTGTGGAGCCTGGCCCTCTGTGAAGGACAGCTCATAAACAGTCTCTGGCTGAGAGGCGTCCTAGAGAGAGAGAGAACCTCTCAGCCTTTATATCTCTTATATTGGGTAAAGTAGAGCCAGATTAGGCCCTAAAGAAACGTATGAGACAGTGAAAAACCAGAGGCACCTCTTCCCAGTAATTACTTAAAAGCTGTGCTCACTCTGTCATTACTGGCATAGGGTTTAGAAAATAGATTTTTTTTAGTGGAAGCTGTTGAGGTTCCATTATGAAATGGAAAAGGCAGACAAAAGGTATCAAATGACTTTCAGCTTAACCTCATACTCCATCAAACAAAGAGGGCTGGTATTGCCAGTCACCGCTAGCTAATGACTTTGAGGTGAGTACAAATAATAGATTAACGTTTATGGCGGAGCACAGCCGATTTTGAGTCGTGTAACACATGCACACATGTAAATGAGACAGGAGTTGTGAAGTCCCCGCTTATGAATAATAATCACCCTAACAACCTACTTCAACCTACTTCACCTTCCCTGCTCAACATGGAAGAACGATTGGATGGGATCAGACCTATAATGGATTGCTGTCTGAATTTTTTTCTCTCCAAAAGATAGATACATACTCCAAGCCTTCTGATTGAATGCTATCAGCTGCCAGTATCTGGTAAAAGATAAGTGTGGTATATACCATTATTGATGTGAGCTAGTTTTTGCTGTGATTTGAACATCTTGCACCCAGGGATAAGAGGAGCAAAAAGTTGCCCACTATCGACATGATTGATTGGCCACGACCAGTGTCTGGGTGCAGTATCAATGTGATTGATTGGCTGGGCTAAAGCAGTTTGGTCATACACAGGTGTGGGTAGGGGGAGGGAGATATGAGGGCCCATGAAGAGGTGTCTAGTAGCTCCCTCCTTACTGACACAGATATGAATCTACATGAAAAAATCTGAAGCTAAGAGCTGCCAGAGCATAGTACAGAGATGGGGACGGGGAATACATATTCATAGGGCCATCACTCCTGCTTTACGTGGACCTGAGTGTGTTTAACTGCATGGATGGATCCTGGAGCGTTTCAAGAGCCCTCCACCAACATGCCTGTAAAATAGACGCTTATTGTTGTGTGTTGTATTTTACGACCGGGTAGGATTCTTTTGCAGAGAGTTGCTGCATAAGCTATCTTGCAACATTGAAGGGCAGCTGTGGCTCAGGAGGTAGAGCCGGTGTCTAATGATTGCAAAGTCGGAGGTTTGATCCCCGGCTCCGCATGTCGAGGTGTCCTCGGGCCAGATATTGAACCCCAAATTGCTCCCAATGAGCAGGCCGGCGCTTTGCATGGTAGCTTGCCACCATTGGTGTGTGAAACTGTGTATGAATGGGTGAATGAGAGCCTCTGAGAGAGCCATGAGAGGCTATTGTAAAGCACTTTGGAATAAGGCACTATGTCCGTAAAGTGCAGTCCATTCCATTGAAGGAATAACAAAATTATACCTCGGGTGTTGCGAGGTGTCACTAAGTTCAAACAGGTTTCAAACCCTTTGTAGATACTTTCTGCCAAGGAATTCAGATGCCTAATGAAGCTTGCAAGGTTAGTACTCCGAAACCTATTGTGTCAATGAGCTGTTTGAGTGGACCCTGATTTATATTTACACCCTTATCTGTGTGAACAAGACGCCTCAGTCCTCCATGTCACCTTGATTCACCTTAATAAAAGTGTGCACTAATGATGTCTTAGACAAGCTTCATTAAGCATCTGCCCAGATCCTCCAGAGACTCAAGTGCTCCCTTTTAACCCTCAGAAACTAATTAGGCAGATAACATTATGTTTAATTACCCACTGGTCATCTTCACTTTCATGATATGTTGATATGTGTGTGTGTGTGTGTGTGTGTGTGTGTGTGTGTGTGTTTGTGTGTTTGTGTGTTTGTGTGTTTGTGTGTTTGTGTGTGTGTGTTTGTGTGTTTGTGTGTTTGTGTGTGTGTGTGTGTGTGTGTGTGTTTGTGTGTTTGTGTGTGTGTGGTTGTCTGTATGGGAGCATTAGCCTCTTCTGTCAGACTCTCATTCTCTTTTCCAGTGTAGTATAGTGTGAATGACAAGGGTAAGACCGGGTCAGCCTCACCTGCCACTGGACAGAAAAAGTGCCAACAACAACCTTCCAGTATGGTTCTGTCATATTCCTACCCTGAAAACATCGGTCTCTGACCCAATATCCCTCCCCGATTGCTTACTCTGTGTCTCTCTCCCTCTCTCTTTCTCCAGTTTTTGCTGTGATTTGAACATCTTGCACACAGGGATAAGATAAGAGGAGGAAATCGACATGATTGATTGGCCTTGACCAGTGTCTGGGTGCAGTATCAATGTGATTGATTGGCCTCTCTCTTTCTCTATCTGTTTATTTCCCTCTCACTTTCTTTCTCTCTCTCTCTCTCTCTCTCTCTCTCTCTCTCTCTATCTGGAGACTCAGGTGACAGAGGCAGGATGGTAATGAGTCCTCACACCTGAGGACTCATTACAAGAGGCAAGAGGGAGACTTATCGGTGTTCTCATGTACTGCGTTTTTTCTGAAAAGGATGAGGAATTGGACCATAACTATCTGCATTAAGTTTGTTTCACCCCATGTCTGCTATCGATAAAGAATGTTACTTGGAATAAGAGATGCAGCTTTGGATCATTATTCGTACTCAGCAGTGGTTGAATCGATGTACACAGTTGTACACAGGCCAATACAGATTAACTGTCATCGATGACCGGTTTTCTTCAAACATCCGTCTGTCCAGTGATTAGGCCTGTCTCATTGACATTTAATATATACGCCACAAAAACATCCAAGTTTGCTGAGCTGAAACACTGTTCCTGCTTTCTCTCCATTACTCCACTACTGTCCAAATGAAATGCTAGCTGTTGATAGTGCCGGGGTTTGAAATGTCAACTTTGATATCACATTAGATTATGCCATCCACTAAACCGTCAGCAGACCACAAAGAGTTGAACTTCCAATTAGATGCCTTCGCCCACCAAACGCTACTCATTAGCATTCACAAGTCAGAGTGTGAATGTCTGGGAGCATGCAGCTGTGAAACATGTCACGACCTCTCCTCTGTGCCGACCAGCCTCTCCCACGGAGGTCAAGGATGACATGGCCATTAGTGTAAACTTCTGTCATGATGAAAGGTCAATCATTAGTGCGAGAGAGGAGCTGCCTTTCACTGGCAATTGAAATGATAGCAAAGTTAAGACATCTCCAAGCAGAACATTGTGAAGAGACGACTCCTTTAGGCTCATGGTATACAGTACAGTATGTGTCTGTGATGTGTATGTAAGTCAGTGTTTTATGCCTGCATGTGTTCAACTGCCAACTATTTAAACAGCTTCATGACACATTGTTCAGCTCTCTCTCTATCGCTGCCTCTGTTTCTGGGCTCTGACATTGTTATTGTCATGCAGACACACACACATACACACACACACACACACACACACACACACACACACACATATATGAATTTTCTACAAAAAAGTCTTCCTATATTGTTATCTCCGCATGGCGAGTAGGGGTGGGCATCGACGATCGATAATTGATCGATAAGGATCTTGGTCGATCACAAAATAAAACATTTGGTCGATCACAAATTATTTTTTTTTATTTTTTTTTTTTGTGATCGACCAAATGTTTTATTTTGTGATCGACCAAGATCCTTATCGATCAATTATCGATCGTCGATGCCCACCCCTAATGGCGAGTGGTTCGTTGTTGATCCCCAAGCCAAAACATCTCTCTCAGACAAAGACACTCTCTTTTCTTTATTCTGTCCTTCATTCCCCCTCAGCCCTCTATTTATCTCCTCCTGTGCGTGTGTCTGTCTGTCCGTTCCGTCACTGCCACTAAAAGGCCCCTGAAGAAGTGGACAGCTTGTCTATGAAGCCTCTCACTTTGTTTTTAGCTGATGGGGTCGCCATGGAGATGTCTGGAGGGGAGGGTCAGAATCAGCAGGTCCAGTGACGCAGTAGAATCCATACAGCATCTGTTGAGATCTGCCACATTATGTTTATTGTGTTTTGCTCTTACAGTGGTATTACAAATACAGTGGTTGTTTTTCCATTTCCAATTGATTCACACTGAGGCTAGAGCATATTCTGTTCTTAGAAATGAACACCACCGCATGAATAATAGCATTATATAGTAAACAAATGGATGTAAATCAACCCTGACACGCTGTTCACCCTTCATTAATGACGCACAGCATTTTCAGCTATTTTCTCTTGACAAGCATGACTATCTCTGCACAGTGGTTTAACAATTGTATCCCTCAAAAACCAGAACATTATTCTGACTACTACACTTAACTGTCCTTTCCTCTGTATTTTTCCATTATAGAATAAGCAGGTAATAAGACACTTATCTCTCTCATGCCATTTACTTGGCTGGCAGGCAGAGGGAGAAATAGAATGTGATGATGAGTAAATTGAAACATTTTCAGCATAAGAGCCAGCCAAGTGTTTTTTATCAGTTCTCACTCTGCAAGGGGGCACTCAGCTTTAAGCTTACACCCATTTGCATAAGCCGTCTATTGTGATGTGGTGTTATTGTTCTTCCAAATCAATTCCAATTATGGGCAGATTTAGTGGGCTGTTCATGGTAAATCAAAGCAGCACAAGGGGTAAGCAAATAAAGGAGAGAGAGGAGAGAGAGAGAGAGAGAGAGAGAGAGAGAGAGAGAGAGAGAGAGAGAGAGAGAGAGAGTGAGGAATAAAGTTTATGAGAGAGTTGCAAGGTGTGCACTTTTCCCCCCTGCCTGTCCTCGTCAGCCGCAGCAGTTTGAATGGGCCTGGTGTGACGATGAATAATGCAGCGGGCTGCTGTGTTAGCCACATAGCTGACACTGAGGAGAGGTTTCGTCTAACACACACACACAGACACACACACACACACACCCCTGCCTCTCTCTCCTCAGGGGGCTGCATACGTCACTCCTCTCCCTCACTGGCTGGAGTTAGCTCAGCTCCTGTGAAACTACAAACTATACCATATCCAAAGATATATTTCATGTCACATTAAACAAATGTCACCTTTTATGTGACGTGTCGTGAGTTTTATGGAACACATATATCATCGCATCCAAATGTAATTTACCATACCAGTCGATAATACTTTATTTATTTTTACGAGACGGGGCGCGTGAGCAGAGGCGGTTGGTGATACATAGGAGAGCTGTTGCAGCATAATTTTTATGTTGTTGAACGGGAGGGAAAAAGAGGAGAGAGAGAGAGAGAGAGAGAGAGAGAGAGAGAGAGAGAGAGAGAGAGAGAGAGAGAGAGAGAGAGAGAGAGAGAGAGAGAGAGAGAGAGAGAGAGAGAGAGAGAGAGAGAGAGGGGAGAGAGGTGAACCCCTTCCCCTGAGTGTAAATGAGATCCAGGTCCTATGGGGGTATTCAAACCCTGCCAGGTCCACAGTGTTGTGCCAAGACCACAGTGACCCTTGACCTTGGCCATTGTCCATGGCGATGATGGTAGCAGCGGCAGTCCATCCCCTAGCCTAATGGAGCGTACACTGCGGGGGAGCGGAGAGAGAGAAGAGCATTCACCTCTGTAGAAATGAGCTCATCGATGGACATGCCGTCGTAGATGGACTGCTCTTACTCAATGAGCCCTTATATTGCCATTTCCTACTGCAACACGCTCTGGCGTGCCACCAAAGCACCTGTACTGTTGAGGAACTGTCATCTTTCCAGTGGCCCTAAAGTATATCATTTGAATCTCTGAATCTGTCCAATATAACTCATTTTATCTGTGCATGGTCATTTCAGTTTAATAGTTAATGTTTGTCTACTGTGCCCTTAAGATCTCATCTAATGGTGAGTGTAAAGTAATGGATATTGTTAGCCAAATGTTAGAGCGTATAGGAGAAGTCATGTAGAACAGTCTACCCCCCTGACTTTAAATATGAAGCTAAATGAGCAGCTGGGGGAAATCCATCATCTTAAAGGGTGGTTTGACAGCAGGATGGGGCGCAAGAATAGTTACTGATGGCTCGTCACAGCCGAATCCAATACTGGCCTGCGGTCAGAACTTAATCCAAGCTGGAGGTCTGGATACAAATATTCTCTATCCAACAAAGTGAAGATGAAGAAGGCTTAGTCTTAGTGTTAACATCTTAATCACCTCAGGCATGATCAGTTTGGATGTCAACAGCTTTAATTAATGAGCATGGCTTTCTATCCCATGGCTTCAATCAACATAACATCTTCAACATCAATAGCACAAGTACAAGTACACCATTGAATAGACATGTACAGTACAGAGATGTGTCTTTGAAGTGAGAACAACCAACATTGTGTCTGCAGCCTGGTGAAACATCAGAGCACCCCTCCCCTCTAGAATGTACTCTGTAACATAATGTACAGCCTGAAAGTCTGAGAGACGTCAAATAAAAGACCAAGCT
The DNA here is from genome assembly GCF_963989245.1 of Nansenia antarctica. Lineage (NCBI taxonomy): Eukaryota > Metazoa > Chordata > Actinopteri > Argentiniformes > Microstomatidae > Nansenia > Nansenia antarctica. Next base: position 71,806,123 of record NC_137675.1, read on the forward strand.
GCCTTTAGGTCAAACATGCTGTTTTCCACTGAATTAGTTGCATTCCGTCCCTCTCTCCCCCCAAACCTCCTCTCTCTCTCTCCATGTCTCTCTTTTACAAGTACGGTATATAGAATGTGGCATCTTCTCTAGCTATATGTCTCTCTCAGGTACATCTCTGTTCCTGCTGTCACTCTGCGGAGGGCGCCCAGGCATGGGTAACGACCACGGCCGCTGCCCACGGGCTCATCAATCACAGCTGGTCACACATTCACACTCATTATTTTTAATGACTCAGCTCCCGCCGGGGCCCGCCTCACCTGTCATGGCAAGCCTGTCTCTGATGAAAGTTAAGTAACGGGCCAGGGGTGGAGGACATGTGGCCGGTCCTATTCATGGACAGGAAGCGTGGCTCAGGTTGTCACGTCTCACTTATACCTTATAGCCTCTGAACAACCGTCTGAGACCAGTCAGCTGCAGCCACCCTCATGAAGCCACTCAGAACGTTTTTCACATTGTCACGGTTATGGTGATCATTATTAATCAGACCCCCTTCGCCGGTCTCTCTCTCTCTCTCTCTCTCTCTCTCTCTCTCTCTCTCTCTCTCTCTCTCTCTCTCTCTCTCTCTCTCTCTCTCTCTCTCTCTCTCTCTCTGCAGCCCTAGCGCCCTCCCTGCGGCTGTGGCGTCGACCTTCAGGAGTAGAAAGTGTGAAAATAATCTTCTGAGTAGTCGTATTATTATTATCTAGAGAACCATGCCATTACTTTAGTTAACTTTGATCTAAACATAGCTCTAATCTTCATTACGGTTTATTGATAGGTTAAGCAACATGGGAATGTTTCCTGGAACACAGATGTAATCAATTTCAGAAAATCACATTACCTCTGAATATTTAATGAAGCTCATGAGTAAGTTTCAAAGGGAAGATGAAGAGGGACCCGTCAAACAGCCAATTATCTGAATTGACATTATAAAAGGCTGTTACTTGATGAGTCTCTCTTGGTTTTCATTGATTGTGGCATGTGTTCATCTAAATTCCTTCCACCACTGACACTCCATCTTTCTCAGTGTACTTGTGTGTGTGTGTGTGTGTGTGTGTGTGTGTGTGTGTGTGTGTCTGTCTGTCTGTCTGTGTGTCTGTGTGTGTGTGTAACATCAAAGGTCTACGCATTAGCCATACATATAACAGTCCTCCTTTATATCACAGCCAGTATAACACCTTTAAAATTACCGTACTACAAAACAAAACCAATAGTCTACAGTGAACGGCGCACTGTCCATTTGTCATACATTTGTCATACATGTACAAACATACCTCAATTGAATAGGAAGGTAGAATTGCGTAAGCAACCTTCTCGATGACATTACTGTTGAAATAAATCTGTCCCTGGATCAATTGATTTTCAATGGAAAGCATGGCAAGGGCGTTCAGTTGCTGTTGTACCATTGTGTTTCTTGCAAATGTTTTTAATCCTCTTCAATGTTGAAAAGTTATCTCCAGCTTCTCTTCCAAACTCAATGTACTAAACTGCTTGGTCAACAAATAATCTACACAATTAATCGTTAGCTAGTTAGCATCAACGACAGAGGCACAGTAGTAGTACAGTGGTTTGTGATTATTGCCTGTCACGTCAGGCCATGTTAATGTCATTAGCGACATGGGAGGAAATTATATGATCCAGTTCATGAGGAAAGGATGTGACTCAGTATATGACCAAACATATGGCCCAGTGTGACCTGTCTTGGCTGGTAATACTTCCACTTCCACTGAGCTGTAATATCGGCATTCCCCCCCATACTCTGACCTCTCTCAGTCGTCTTATTGAATGGCTCTATGCAGGCAGACAGGCCAATCCCTTCTGGGATGTTTGCTGCATCAAAATGCCCCCTTTAAAAGTTTAAACCCATTGCCGGAAGGATGACCCCAGGGCTCTTAACAAGGAGAGATCTGTTGAGAAATGCTTAACAAAAGAGCAGTGAAATTGTTTATAAATTAAAGAGTCTACAGAGCCTTCAGGAAACGAGACAGGCGTATTGAAATGCCACAGCTTGAAGCCATTCCTGTTGAGAACAGGCCTCTATTCAGCTGCCAGACTCTGTTTGGAGTCAGTGATCCGTGCTTTGGAAAAATATGAAACTATAGGCGAGCAGCCAATCCACATGAATCAGGAATCATTAGATTTTGGGCCAGGTTACCGAGCGGTTACTGTAGCCCAAGGATCATAACACAGAGGCATACCCAATAAAATTGACCCAATAACTACATGTCATGTCTGCTCAGCACTGGGAGCACTGGCCCATGAAATGACACATCTAGAAATGAAATAGTTGATCACAAAGATAGCTAACGACTGTGGAACTACATTCTAAAAAGGCTGTCGGTGAATACCACTGGGTTTGAGCTTTGCTCCGTTTATTGTCAACATTAATCTGCAAAAGTGCAATTTTCAGTGGAGAGATGTGTTGGGAATGAGCATGAAAGAGAAAAAAAACACGAGGGAATTGTCTGGTTGGAACAGAGAAAATTGAGTTAATTTCAGCAACTATACTCTGGTGACACGAATCAGAATGCTTTGTGCTGCAGCCAAAACCTTCCACGTAGTAAATAATCTGAATGAGGGGGGCATAATCATGAAAGAGTGGGATGATCTAAACACTTTATCCCCTGGAGTGAGGTGGATCACATACTAAATGCCTGCCGTTCTGTGGAACAGTAATTACAGCATTAAAAAAATAAAAATAAATCTAATACGCATACAAATGAACCATGAGCAACTTGTGAGGTGTACTGTATGTCAAGCTATTTGTGTGTGTGTGTGTGTGTGTGTGTGTGTGTGTGTGTGTGTGTGTGTGTGTGTGTGTGTGTGTGTGTGTGATGTTGTAATGTTGCTTGTATGCTAATGAAGTAATTCAGTCTCTCTTGCTGATTTCACTGCAACAGAGGTGTGATTCCGAACTAAAGTCTTATAGTAGCTCCTTTCAAATTGAGGTTTTTAAAGGTTTAAAGTTTGGTGCAACAGGATTAGAAGATAAGCCTGGATTAAACCAGTTTAAAAGTTAAACCACGTTGGTGCAACCCAGCCTAAGTCTTATTGTCCACTTTTCGAAGCTTGGTACAACCTTCTGCCGATCTATCACAGCTACTGTATTTGTTTCTGCCTTTATAAATATAGACAGTGGGCCTCATCCCTAGCTTCCCTAGCAGCTCAGATAAAACTTGTGAGCACATACCCTGAGGATGAGAAATTGGCAAACGTCCACTGGTCCATAGGGCGGTCTTATAGTCTGTGAGTCTATAAAAACATGTTCTGATTCCTGAACATACCCAGTCCGGCTTAGTGAATGTAATGGCTCAAACACACCGCCAACCTCTACCTCAGCAATGCGTGTGCATGGGGGAACTGCTGCGGCTCTCACGCTTGCAGCTTCCATGCTGGTAGCGTTTCTGCTGCAGCTCTAACTGCGGAGCTGCTACTGCCAACCCAATTTTTGTACATTGAGTTTTACCTTTACGCGCGCGGTGCGTGGAAAAAATAGGCACGAATCCTAGTCTCTAAATGGCGTGCCGCGGCAGCCAGTGTATGGCTGCTCTAACCCGTTAACATGGGTGCCGAAATGAAAAGAACACGCGCTGCTGAGGTAGAGATGGTGGTGTGTTCGAGCTGTAACAGGTGTTACTCTGCTGCAAACAATGCTGCTGCCTTGCACACATGAGTCTCGAACCTGCATTCTCTGCCATTGCCAACACGCGTGACCGTCACTGAAATACCAGATGAAAACCAGCTACACCACCAAAAAGCTGGCGAGTATTTCGACTTGAGGAGTGAGTTCACAGTAGTATCTCAACTCTGGTTACATGAACGCTTCTGTGTCAGTTTGCTGCTACCAAATAGGAACAGAACGAGCTGACACAGCACATTTGATTGGAGAGAGGAGGGCTTTCAGTTCGGCCTAGGTGGATCCTTCAGTGAAGGATGGATCAGCTTCATGAAAATATAATTATTTAATCAGTGCTTTTGCATTATTTATCTGTACTAGTCAGAATTTCCATCTCCGGTTGCAGACATTGAGAACCATTTAATATTCATATGACAGTTCAAAGGGAGAAGACAGTAGGCTATTAAATCAACCTCTCAGACTTTGAGGTGACCTCTTCCTACTATAACCTCTTGCCCAGAGGCTCCGGCTTCTACTTACATTAGCCTCCTCTGCGCTAGACGCTAACAGAGCTAAATTTGTGGGGGCTGCATGCAGTATAACCTCTGGCCTGACCAATAGTGCTGAGAGCCTGTTTTCAGCAGTGAAAGAAATAATCTAGCAATGTGTCAACGTCTCGCAGAGAGAGAATATTACAGTAGCACAGAATGACAGGCAACACAGACAGCCAGGACGTAATTGGGGACCCGTCTGCAGAAATGAGAATAGCTGATCCCACATCTCCAATATGACAAAACTGTGCCTTTTTTCCACAATATTACAAATGCAATCCATCAAGCTGGAGATCTGGTGATAAAACCCCCACGTCTCCAGATCGAAAGACGGAGGAGGCAGGAGATTGCTGGTAATTCCAGCATTCACTGAACACCTGACTACAATTGGATGGAATAGATGGATTCTGTCGATGAAGAGGAAAGGCTGAGTTGAACACATATGTCACATGGTCTGGTCATTTGGGCTGCAAGTCGGCAACCAAGAAAATCTAAATGTTCTGACTTTTATTTTGAAACACGGAAATACATTCCAGCATTGTTGAAAATCACAACACAAACTCGCTAGTCAAGTCAAGTCAAGTCAAGACTGAAATGACCTTAAATGCCCCTAGAAGCATCCAATCAACAGATTATCAATGGGTCTGCTAAAGGCCAACAGTACTCACTGTGTGTGTGTGTGTGTGTGTGTGTGTGTGTGTGTGTGTGTGTGTGTGTGCTCCCAATGACCGGATTAAGATTTATCGTGTGAAGAGTGACACATGGAGGAGAGGCTTCTGCCCCCCCGCCTCCTACCCCCGGTCCCAACATTGGAGCATTTAGATTACATCTCTCACTCCTCTCTGTCCTCCCTCTCTTCACTGAGGGGTTGAGGGGCTATGGAGCAGGATAGGGGGGGAGGCCCCCCCAGGCTGTTGCCTGAACCCTCTCAGTTGCTATGCGATCCACACCAGCCTGCCATGCCATGCCAGCATAACAATGGAAAAAGATACCATGAAAGATAATAAACTACTACACAAACTACAGTACACTACAAAAACCTGGACCAGGTCCGCATCCTCCATCCTCTAAGCCAAATATTTCTTTTTTCTTTTCGCATTTTCCCAATGTATAACAGACGTACTGTCATTTCTGTCACTAGTGTTGGACTTGCTATGGACTGTTTGTTTGTTTTTAGCACCTTAGTAATGTTTAGCCCTTCTTCCCCAACACATACAGTATACATGTGTCTTGTAGGCTCCAGTATAGGTGACCCTGTTCCAACCAGTTGCACATACTGCAGCCCTCCCACTCCCTGCTCTCTAACCTCCCTACCTGTGTCTCCCCTCTCCCCCCACTGCCATTTCCTCAACCATCACACTGACGTGGACATGGCATCGCTCCTCCAAAACAGTGACAAGAAATGGAGTGACTGTAATTACATAGAGACATCTTTCAGAACTAATAAACTAAGTTACTCTTTTATGTGTACAAGTGAACAAACACAATATTACTGTTTTTGTTCCAACTCTAAGGCAGTGATCTGTCAGCAGCAAGTAATAAAACAGGAATTTATTATTTCATGAACAAATACTGCGGAGGTGGGATTGCACTCCTAATAGCACTGAGTCATCGGGGTATAGATTGTGAGCTGGCAGGTGGTGCATCCATCAGCAACGCGGCATAACGTTTGGTATTTGCAAGCCACCATGCCTTTATCATCATCAGCAGGTGCGGTGGTGGGATTCCTTGTAGTAACATTCATTATGTCACTGCGAAGCGCACGCAAAGCAAGAAAAATGGCTGGCTAGGGAGATTCATGGGATGCGTTTCTATAGAGGGAATATAGATATGTAAACAAACAAACAGCCAATCCTAGCTGGAATTGTGTATAATAATTATTATTATTATTTATTTTTATTAAAATAGTGTATGATTAATGATACTCCCACCAGAAGGACAGGGAAGTAGGTGATGTGTGTGTGTGTGTGTGTGTGTGTGTGTGTGTGTGTGTGTGTGTGTGTGTGTGGGTGCATGCGTGCATGCGTGCCTGTGCCTGTGTGTGACTTCAGTGTATATTGTACACATACAGAAGTACAGTATGTTTTTTTAATAACTCATGAAAATGCTTAGACCATAACTACCATCCTAATTGGTTCCCTAGCATCCCCTAATGTTTGTTTCAGTTATTGTGCAGTTATAAGTTTCTCATTAGAGATGTAAGAACATGAACTATTGTATATTTATTTAAGGTATCTCTTAATTTTCATTCCCTTTATTCTTAAGATGAGTGTCTCTGTTAACGTCAGTGTGTGTGTGTGTGTGTGTGTGTGTGTGTGTGTGTGTGTGTGTATGTGTGTGCGTGTGTGTGTGTGTGTGTGTGCGTTTGTGCAAACATGTGTGTGTGTGTGTGTGTGTTCATGCATCTCAGTCCTCATCATTCCTCATTAACAGGGCTCTCATTCCTATGCCTTTCATGCCATCTGTGAGGGAACACGCCACAGCTGAGGGCAAAGACAAAATCACAAAGCACAGACAAACACACAGACAAACACACATACAAACACACACACACACACACACACACACACACAGAGACACACACACAGACACACACACACACACACACACACACACACACACACACACACACACACGCACACACACACACACACACACACACACACACACACACACACACACACATACACACACACACACACACACACACACACACACACACACACACACACAGACAGATTTTTGGTCAGCATTTGTTAGGGGAGCTTCAATCAAAACTGAACATACAGTATACTCAATGCAATAAAAAGAAAATGAGAAAGAAAAACACACAAATCAAGGAAAGAACAGAAGTTGATCGACTCCAGAGCATAAACATCAACCAGCAAAGACTGAGAGAGAGTGTGATTGAGGGAATAGAAACAACAAGAAAGTAAGATAAATAAAGAGCAGTGATAGCAGGTTATAGTGTATGCAGATGATATGACGTTGTTTATCCCAGACACTGCGGTCTCTATCCCAACAATATTAGATACAATTTAAGAATCCTCTTGTTTCTCAGGGTACAGAATAAACTAGGGGAAATCTGAAGCCCTCCGACTACCCAGTTTTTGCCCATCTTGTTTTTTTTCTTCTAAATGGAGATTTAGAGGGAAGTGGTCCAAGGGCATTCGATGTCTAGGAATGATGGTTTCCCAGTCCCAAAGACATGTTTGAAGATAACTCTCTATTGAACTCCACAAAAAAGAACATTCAAAGCTGTACAAAATAATCTGTCTACTGTATGAGGGGAAAGATACATTACATCAAAATGAGGACAGCCCCAGTCCCACGTCTCCCCATGTCAATCCGAGACTTACTTTAATGAGATAGATAGATCAGTTATTGATTTCAAATGGGGTAAGGCCAGCCATAGGATGAGACTAAAGAAAATGCAAAACCATCAATCCAAGGGTGGATTTTTTTCTCCCCAATTTTAAATGTTCTTTTGGACCCAGAATGTGAAACAAATCAGTATTTCTAGACTAGGATGGAATGGAAGTGTAAGTCCTGACTGGTATTTAATGGAGGTTGATGCAGGTGAAGTATTGCCATCTTGATGTTTGGCAAGATCCCTAAAGCTGAGATTACAGGCTCACCCAACAATCATCTTACTCAAGCGGGTGACATTGTTAGACCTGGGCATCTGGTGACATTGTTAGACCTGGGCATCTGGGGCTCGAGCCCTGAATGTTTTCTGAATAGCAACGGATCTCTGGATTCTGGGGATTTTTAAAAAGTCGCCATCTACCGCATCACCATCGATTTAGCTCATCGGCATTGATTTAGCACAAGCTACCACCCGATAATAAAAAACTCTGCTACCATACCCCCCCCCCCCCCCCCACCTCCCGTGTTTCAAGCTCCTAACAACACCTCTGCTGGAGTCTCTTATTAATGTGTTCTGAATAGGGAAATGAGATCTCCAAAAATCTTCCCCAGCATCAATCTCAACAAATAAAAGCTATTAAGATAGGAGATACAATAATTGAATGTTGAATTTAGAGCATAGCTGGCATTCATCTCCTATGTGATTTCCCCTAGAGGGACTAATAAAGGTGTTTGAATTGAATTGATCTCTTTCATGGTTCAACTATGTACAGTATCACTTTTTCCAGCTGTTTGAAGAGATGTATAGTTTGCCCAAAGTCTCTGTTCTGGAAGCACCTACAATGACAAGAGTTGTCTAACTGCCCCAACTGCCAATCCCATGGAAAACATGTGGCTCAGACACAGTCACTGGTCTGACACATGTCTGACACCCCTTATGTGTTATTGTCTCCTGGATCAGCTGTTCACTGGCTAAAGTGAAGAAACAGTGGGAATAAGGGCTACAAACTGATGTTTCTCCTGAAGAATGATGCTCCACCACGACTTAAAGAAATCGGTAATAAACTCATAGAAGTTAAGTTATTGCTTAATGACAACTGTAGGAGGTGTAAAAAAAAGACTAGCGAGTGTGTCATTGATTTTCAATAATGTTGACATTTATTTAAAAATTTCTGAATAAAAGTCTGAACATTTTGATTGGTTGCCAACTTGTTCCCGCTTTCACCAGCTGCTGTCACAATTCAGTAGAGAGTATACTCGTTCACTCGCTGCCATTTTGGTGATGCCTCTTTGGGCGCTTATTGTCGATAGAGACAAACTGTTTCGTAGACAGGTTGTTTATGGGAGGGCTGGAAAAAACTCCACAAACAACCAAAATTATATGGATGAGCAACTATTCCCCTGTGTAGAAAAAGTTATCCTAGCCTTGCTTGCCTCCCCTCTAGTCTTACACTTCTATTGCCTGGGGAAACGGTGCGAGAAAGACACAATCCTAGTAACACAATCCTAGCAACTACATCTCGCAATAGCACTAAATTATAAGGACATGGTAATTGAAAAAGACAGCAACGTATCTCCAGAAATGTGGGACTGGCGCCATCTTCCCCGTCTCTATTAAAAACCAATAGTAAATCAAGGGAGTGGCATGTACATGGTATATACAATCTCTGGAATAACTGAGATGGTTTACTGTATGTGGACGAGAGCAAATCATATTGTACTGCACTCTCTCACTCCTTTTTGGAGTGTACAGTGTACTGTATACTGATACCGATTTTACCCAACTCTTTGCCTGGCAACAAGCAACTTGAAAAAGGGCGGCCTAATATGTGGCAGTGGCAGGTCTACTTTATATATGATGACCAGTATGAAGTAAAAAAGTGTGTGTATGGGCCAATATATTACTTTCTGAAACAACAACTTCACATGAGTGCTCGTGTCAGGGATACCTATAGGGTATGCAATTCCATAAAGCCTTTCAAAATCAAACCATGGTGTTGTTTTTGTTTCTCATCCCTGGTGGTGTGTGGCAGTGACAATGGCAGGGTCTGTATGTGGCACGGTGTGTCTGTGTGTGTTTAGCAGGGTGTGGGTCTGTCTGGCAGGGTATGTGTGTGTGGCAGGGTGTGTGTGGGAGGGTGTGCGTGTGGCAGGGTGCGTGTGTGGTCCGTGCGAGGACGTGGTCTCAGACAGGGACCAGAGACAGACGGGGTGGTAAACAGAGGGAGGAGAGTGTCAGTGTAAATAAATGAGCTGAGGGAGCCGTCCTCATCCCCGCTCTCCTGCGTTGACAGGGGTCAATCACCTCCCGCTCCACAGGCTAATTGACTCTTAATTAGTGGCTCATATACCATGTGGGAATGTGGGAATCACATGATCATATATACTGTATATAAACCCCTCAAAAAAGTTCTGAAACGTTATTTTGGTTGATTATTCCTCCCCTTTAATAATACCAATTGCTATTGTATTTTATATCGTTGGAAAGCCTGATTAGTCACCTTTACAATGAGGTACAACTTGTAAGGATCATGCATTCGTGGAATGAGCAACACAGCTAAACGTGTGGGTAGCGGCCACTATATTCGGCCCTATATTCTTCGGCCCTATATTCTTCTGTTGGTATTCACTCTCGTTTTGAGTTGCTTGGTGGATTGGATGATTGCACTCTCCCACAGTAATAAGGAAAAAACAACACATATTGGCCATTTTTACACTTTATTCATTTTACACTGTCAGGGACCTCAGCAGCGTGTGGAAGATCCATACGCAGTCACAACAGCTTGGCACCTCCTCCTCATGCTGGTCACCAGCCTGGTCACACACTGCTGTGGGACGGCATCCCATTACTCAACTAGGATTTGCCGCAAGTCAGCCAACATGGTTGCGTTGGTCACTCTGGCAGGTACAGTACTTCCAAGCTGATCCCACAAGTGTTCAATTGGGTTGAGGTCTGGACTCACGGCAGGCCATTCCACCCTCTCCACTCCCAAATTCTGGAGGTGCTCTGTGATGATCCTGGCTCTGTGGGGGCGAGCGTTGTTATCCTGGAGGATGGAGTTAGGTCCCAGATTCTGGAGATATGGGATCACCACTGGCCCCAGAATATCATTCCTGTCAATTAGGTGCCATTCAGGTGCCAGTCACACACCTGTGACTGACATACACCTGCCAGCACTTGAAGCTCAAAACGAGAGTGAATACCAACAGAAGAATATTGCAGGGGATTTTGGCAAAAACAATTGGGGCGCTACCCACACGTTTAGCTGTGTTACTCATTCCACGAATGCATGACCCTTACAAGTTGTACCTCGTTGTAAAGGTGACTAATCATGCTTTCCAACGATATAAAATACAATACCAATTGGTATTATTAAAGGGGAGGAAGAATCGACTGAAATAACGTTTCCAAACTTTTTTTGAGGAGTTTATATATACAGTATATAGATACAGTATATGTATATATAATTCCATTAGATGTTGGAAACATTCCTTTGAGATTCTGTTCCATGATGACATGATTGCAATGATCATGCAAAGATCATACAATTCCTGCAGATTTGAAGATTTCAGGTGCACTTTCAAGCTGTGAATCTCTGTTCTACCACATCCCAAAGGTGTTCTATTGGATTCAGATCCGGTGACTAGGAAGGCCAATGCAGAACACTGAACTCATTGTCATGTTCATGAAATCAGTTTGAGACGACTTTTGCTTTGTGCCATGGTGCATTATCATGCTGGAAGTAGCCATTAGAATATGGGTAAATTGTGGCCATCAAGGGATTAACATTGTCAGCAACAATACTCAAATAGGCTGTTGCATTCCAGCGATGATTGATTGGTATTAACAGGCCCAAAATGTGCCAAGTAAACATTCCCCACATCATTACACTATGTCCACCAGCTTGGACTGTTGACACAAGGCAGGTTGGGTCCATGGATTCATGCTGTTGACGTCAAATTCTGACCCTGCCATCTGTGTGCCTCAGCAGAAATCGAGATTCATCAGACCAGGCTACGTTTTTCCAGTCTTTAACTGTCCATTTTTGTTGAGCCTGTGCCCACTGCACTGCAGCCTCAGCTTTGTGTTCCTGGCTGACAGAAGTGGAACCCGGTGTGGCCTTCTAGTACAGCATTGTAGCCCATCCGCCTCAAGGGTCGACGCCCTGTGCATTCTGAGTGGTTATCTGTTATTTGTTACCGTAGCCTTTCAGCTCGAACCAGTCTGGGCATTCTCTGTTGACCTCGCGTTTCCATCCACAGAACTGCCGCTCCCTGGATGTTTTTTTCTTTATTCTACCATTCCTAGTAAACTCTTGTGCAGTAGACTGTTGTGCATGAAAATCCTAGGAGATTAGCAGTTTTAGAAATACTCAAACCTGTATGGTACCAACAATCATGCGATCACATTTCCCCCCCATTCTGAGGGTTGATGTGAATATTACCTGAAGCTGATCTACAGGATTTTATGGCGCTGCTGCCACAAGATTGGCTGATGAAATAATTGCATGAATGAGAAGAACAGGTGTTCCTAATAGTGCTCAGTGAGTGTATATATATACACTGCTCAAAAGAATTAAAGGAACACTTAATCATCACAGTATAACATTGGGGCCAGTTTCACAGACAAGGCTTAAGCCTAATCCTGGACTAAAAAGCATCTTCAATGGAGATTTTACATTGAAAGTGTGATTTAGTCCAGGACTAGGCTTAAGCCTTGTCTGTGAAACCGGCCCCAAGTCAATTAAACTTCTAGGATATCGATCTGTCCAGTTAGGAAGTGTAAACGATTGTTAATCAATTTCACCTGCTTTGGTGCAAATGGAAGCGACAATAAATGTGGACAGGAGAGGCAAGACAACCCCCAAAAAGGAAATGGTTTTGTTAGGTGGTGGCTACAGACCATTTCTCTCTCCTTATCCTTGCTGACTGATTTTTCTCTAGTTTTGCCAAAACCAAACTGTCAGAAACAGACTCCATGAGGGTGGCATGAGGGCCCAACGTCCTCTAGTGGGACTTGTGCTAACAGCCCAGCAGTGTGCAGCACGATTGGCATTTGCCAGAAAACACCAGAATTGGCATGTTCGCCATTGGCGCCCCGTTCTCTTCACAGATGAGAGCAGGTTCACACTGAGCACATGTGACAGACGTGAAAGAGTCTGGAGATGCTTTGGTGAACGTTATGCTGCCTAGAACATCATACACTTGTGTGTCAGTGATGGTCTGGGGAGGCATATCTCTGAAGGGTTCCCTTCATTTCTTTGAGCAGTGTAATATACATACATGCCTTCGGAAAGTATTCAGATCCCTTCACTCAATTAAAAATGTATTTTCGCCATCAATCTACGCACCTCTACAACACGTTTTTAGCAAATGTATTAATATTTAAAATACAGAAATACCTCATGTACATACGTATTCACCTTTTGCTACAACGCTCTTAAAATGTGCTCAAATGCTAAAATGTCTTCAACAAGTCACTCAACAAGTTCAACTGAGTCCATCTCAATGCAAGATAATAGTTCATGTGATTTCAGAATTAATATATTTTATATTTATAGTCTCTGGTTTGCATAGAAATTACAATTACACACTGTATGGATCAGGTTGTCATTACAAACTGAGCAAATGGAGAGGAACAAAACCGTTTAGAAATGCTACCCTGAGGTCTGGGAAGACTTACAAAAATCTACAAAGTTGAATAGCGAAGAGGACAAACCACAGTCAATGGGACAACATAATCTCAGTCACTCTGATCTATAACCAAATACATAATAAAATCATCCCTTAATGGAAAATAATCTATTTCACATCCATAGTTGTGTTTGCAACAATGAATTCAAGTGATATGTTTGAGCAAATAGATTTCTAAAACATAATTTTCACATTGATATTATAGGGTATTTGGTGTAGATCAGATGAGTAAATATATCAGTAAATCTATTTTAAAGTCAGGTTGTAACACAACAAAATGTGGAAAAAGTCCAGGGGAATGAATACTTACTGAAGGCACTGTATATACACCATATTGTTTCTGCTGCTGAGGCATACTGGATAATTAAAGGCAACCGCAGTCTCTCCTTCAGAGGTATGTGAATGAGGTACTCTAACCTGTAGAATCTCCTTCAGTGATGGAAATGTAGAAAGATGGTATGGGCAGACTCTGCGCATTGCTCAACCGGTATGTTCTCACCACTCATCCTTCACATTATTGTATTTACCCAGACTGCATTGCTGTTCATTCCCATGGTCAATATGATACTCTCACAAAGCAGCTTCATGAATTGATTGCAGAGGGTTATGGATGATGTACTGTTCCACGGATAAGTGTGTGTGTGTGTGTGTGTGTGTGTGTGTGTGTGTGTGTGTGTGTGTGTGAGATAAAACTATTCAGTATGTGATAGCAGCTTGTCTTCAAAGGCAGTGTGACAGACAGCAGTGGGGAGTCAGAGATGGGCTGCTGGTTGTAAATGAAGCCAGAGAGTGAGAGAGAATATAATTACCAGTAGGAATATATGAATGTGCAGTCAGAATAAGAGGCAGATAATAAGAGAGAGGGAGCTAACATCTAATCAGCAGGGTTGTGTGATCATTTGAATGTCTCTCCGACCTCACTGGTGTCATCTCATCAGTACCAAGGCTTTTACTGTGTGTGCCCCCCCCCCCCCCTCTCTCTCTCTATCTCTCCCACTGATGAGGAGCAGGAATCAGGATCAGGGAACAGGAGGCAGGCCTCTGAAGTTCCTGTGTGAAGCTCAGATGATCTTCCTCTCATAAAACCTAACCTTGATCGTGATCATATCCCTGCGTACAGACCGACTGACAACACCTCCACTCTGATTACAGTCTCCGGTCAGCTGTGCAGCACTAAGGTACATAGACTCACACAACATAACCACCAAACCACAGACATGGGAGGGGGGAAGGAAAAAAGCAAGAGGCAGAGGCTGAATCCAATGCTGCAAACGAGGACACGCCACAGGATCCACTGAAAGCAGATACATAAAACATGCCTGTCACAACATGGGATTTGTTCAAGGATGGACATGGGGAGTAAAAGTGTTCTACCCGTCTCAAGCTGAGGGAGATAGCTGCGACTGATCTGAGCGGTGTAGTGGGCTGTGGTGGGTGATCATTCCTGTCCGCAGCAGGGTCGGATCCCTGGGTGGGTGAGGAGCGAGAGTCCAGTACGCTTGGATTAGGCCCTCCTCAGTGGCGAATGTCAACGCTTGTGGTTTTACACCACTACCTTCTCTTTCAGTCCACTCAGTTCGACCCCTCGCTGTGAGAGACACCGTCACGCCCTCTACCTCCAGTTAGCCGGCGGTTCCTTTCTCTCTCTCTCTCTCTCTCTTAGTTAGTCATGCTTCCAACCTTACTAATATATCTGCTCCACCAGTGTCTTTAGTATCCTAACCTTGTTTCTCTGTGCCTGCAGTACATCCGCCTGACTCCTGCCGCTGACTCCTTCTTCCTGCCTGACCCACCTGCCCTATTCTCCTGCCCGTCCTGCCTGTATGCCTGCCCACTCTGCCCGCTCTGCCTACCTGCTTGCCCTGCCTGCCTGTTCTTCCTGTATGCCTGCCTGCCCACTAGGGCTGCACGATTAATCGATTTTAAATCGAAATCGCGATTTGAGATGATGCGATTAGCAAATCGCAAAGCCTGCAATTTGGGATACATTATACAGCGCGTCGGATTCAAAGTCAATGAACGCACACGCCCAAGAACAACACTGCACGTGAAACGCCCACGTGTGAATCTGTGAAGACGTTTCATAGTAGTCGACATTTTTCAGCTCCATCTCAAGTATCTTCCTACATTCCTTCGCATACATATCAAATGTTTTGTTTTGCATAGCTGATATGCCAGATTGATGTCATGTGTCACCAATCAGTCAACGTGGATGAAAAATACTCCATCCAATCGTGTTACTGCATTCAGCTACTGAAGCTAAATTGTTTTGCAGCCAATTGGCTATTGCCAGAACTTCATCTGGGAGTAATGACTGTATTTTGAAGTTACAAACATAAGGCTTGGAGTTATTTAAACATGTAATTGTATGCAGGCCCCATATGGCAAATTAGATTATTGTCCATATTAATTATTATCCAAAAATAATTTAAATAATTGTATCTTATAAGATACTTGGAACAACACAAGAACACCATAATATAATAATGTCACTCTATATCCATATCAAAATATCCATATAACATTTTTTGAAAGTTCGAAAGGTTTAAATATCCTAACCGCCGTCATAATTCCGTAGCTTCTCGGCGGTCTTGTGGTTACGTCCGAGAACAATAGCGGTTCTGGCCTATTTTAAGGTCGCAGGTACGAGACGGCACTATGAACTCGAGTGCGACCTGTATGTCAGAACCTTGATCTGGACCTGTATGTCCGACCCTTGATCCATAACAATAAAGCCAGATCAACCACACTTTTTGATATTTATTGACCGTGAACTGTCTTCTTAAAGCTACTTTATTGTGTTGTCCAAAGCCAATTTCAAGGCGTCAGCCATGTCATCTCAAGGTCGCCGGTTCGAGTCCGGCCGCGGACATGTATTACTGCCTGTCATCCCTGCTCTCTCTCACCCATCTTTCCTGTCAATATCTACTGCCTCTGCCCACCCCTGCCTGCCTGCCCTGCCAACCTCTGCCTGCCCTGTCAACCCCTCTCTGCCTCCCCAGCCGACTGACCTGCCCAACCAGCCCTCCCTTGGAGCTCTGCTCCTTCCCCTCATTCCCTCAATAAATACACCCAGTCTTCGGGTTTTTACCATCATTTGACTCCTTGTCTGTGTTCTGCACTTGGGTTCACCAGTCTGACCATCACAGACACACTGTGTACCTGAACAAAAATGTCTGAGCTTGCTAAGTCCTATAGGACAGGCAGTAGGCGGAGCTTATCTGCCTGTAAGTGTTGGCGGACTGTACCCGGTGTGATTGTATGGGGTACTCAGTGCGTGTCCCGTAGTGAGGGGTCTACATTTGCAACCACTTGTTTTGAGTGGTCACCTTCACATTATTGGCATTTAACTCTGGAAGGGCTAGATTGATGCCCGATTGATGTTGCCTGGGCAGCCTCGACGACTCAAAGGCGGTCCATTACAGAATAAGGAGAGCAATCAAGTCAATCCGCTCCCTGAATGTGCGATCGAGGGTCATTGGGTACTAACCCTTCTATTGTGTTCAGGGCCACATCCTTACCAGGGGAGGCAGAAGAAGACATTGGAGGACGTGCCTGTGTTTCTTAGTAGCTACTCTGATTTCTACCTCCACCAGCCTCCCCTGATGATCCTCACCATGCCTTTTTTCTGTTTCCTCTGTACTGTAGCTGTTCCTCTGTACTTTCATATGTTGCCAAAATGTATCTGCTCCACCTCTCCAAATGCATGATGTACCATGTTTCCTGTCCGTGCAGCAACATTGATCCCACATCAGTCACTGACTGTCTCACTTGACTGGCATGTCCCTCTGGTCTGTGTTGAGACTGCCTTTCTGTGAAGCCCGGAGAACGTATGAGGAGGTACAAAGAGAAACAGCAATCCTTCCTGGGGCCATTAAATAATTAAAGCAGCCTACCGTTCAGGGACCCCTGCTAAATAAGCTAGTGATAACACACACACACACACACACACACACACACACGCACACGCACACACACACACACACACACACACACAGACACTCTCTTTTTCACATCAAGTCTAGACGTCCTAATGCCAAAAAACACAGCAAGATGAAAAGAACCACTCTCAAATCACTTTTTTAATTAATACGTTTAAAAAAATTAACAGTCTTCTAACAGACTTATACCTAACCAGTTTGTGTAGCTAATGTACTGGGTCATATCAGGTTATGCAGCTAGTGTACTGGGTCATATCAGGTTATGTAGCTAGTGTAGTGGGTCATATCAGGTTATGTAGCTAGTGTAGAGGGTCATATCAGGTTATGTAGCTAGTGTAGAGGGTCATATCAGGTTATGTAGCTAGTGTAGAGGGTCATATCAGGTTATGTAGCTAGTGTAGTGGGTCATATCAGGTTATGTAGCTAGTGTAGTGGGTCATACCAGGTTAAGCTGCTACTGATGTCACACAGTCATGACACATGGTGCTATTCAACCTAACGTAGGTTGGGCCAAGATCCTGTCAACAAGCTGGCCAGAGTCCAGTAGGCAGGCTGTCTCCTGTCAAAGACAGCCCAAACTAATCAAAAAATCTAATCCAAATCAAATCAAATCATCAGTGTATTAGTCACGCACAGGATGCAGGTACTCAGTGGTGCAATTACATTCTCACTCACAGGCTACCTCTGAACAGGGCAGTGAAAAGTAAAAAATTAAAGATAACAACAATAACAAGTGAGACCGCTGCACCAGACAGTTCAATCTTGTTCAATCTTGTTCAAGTTGTGCTTTTGATACACCTGTTGCTGGGAGCCACTGTCAATTCTGTCTGATACATCCACTGGGTCCCTGTCTATCTGCTGCCTCCCCCCTCTGCCTGTCTGCTGCCTTCCCCCCTGCCTGTCTGCTGCCTTCCCCCCTGCCTGTCTGCTGCCTTTCCCCCTGCCTGTCTGCTAACTCACTCCTACAGTCGGCCTGCCGCCTCCTTCTCCCTTCCTTTCCCATTTCCACTGCCCCTACACTCACCACTCATTCACATGTTTCATATCTCCTTCCATACAGTACAGGCCTTGGCCTTGGCACCTATGAACATCTGGCTCCTATTGTGAATAGGACTCTACTACAGGTGTATCCTTGACCCATCCTTGACTGACAGTGACATGTCAGTAATGGTCTGTCATGCTCCCCTGGTGACACACATGAGACAGGGGGAGATGAGGGGGTGAGGAGTGACAGATAAGTCATGCTAATGGATCTATGGAGAAGTTATTAAGAAAGGTGTTGGCAGGAAGATTGAGGAGAGGAGCTCCATTTTGGATAGTAGAGAAAGTGAGAGACACAATTAAAATGGGGGGGGGGGGGGGGGGGGTGATAGACAGATGGGGAGAAAGCACACACATATATATTTATAAAATGATTGCCTTTAAGAGTACCAAAGCCTAGAGGCCCAGTCCTCTTTTAGTATATAATTGATTTTCTTTGAAGCACAAAGCCACGGGTTGACCCAGTCAATTACAACAGAGAACCACTTAGACCTCAGTAAGTCTGTGGCTTAAATATTATCACTGTGGAGTCTGTCAGCTTTCTGCTGAATACACTGAGGCCAGAGAAACAACGGTTTGGAGTCTGGGCGGGTAGGATGGCTATTTCTATCTATTTCTATCTATTTCTCTCTCTATCTCTCTCTCTCTCTCTCCCTCGCTCACTCGCTCACTCTGACACTAGCTGTGTTGCCTTAGCCCTGAGGTGTGACTGGACAAACTAAAAGTTGTGTAGTCATCATCACACTCCTTCACCTCTCATCGATTCCTCTCCTAGATGGGTGACAGGGCAGAAAATAAAGAAAAAGAAAAATGGAGCAGCTCAGAGAGGGGGAAAAAGTAGAAGCGAAAGATAACTTTACAAATACTTTCCTCTCGTCCTCTCTCTCAAGCTCTATATGCTTGAGGTAGGCTGCACTTCATTCCAATATCAAAGCATCCCTCTCTCTCCCTCCCTCACCTACTTACTTTGCTCTCACTTTCCAATTTGTGCAGTCCAATTCAAACATCCAACAACCTCCTCCTACTCCTCTCTTTCTTTCACCTCCTTTCATTCTCTCTGTCTGTCCAATTAAATGAGGACTCTCTTTCTGGTGGTCCCTGCTGTCCCTGTGTCTCTTGCCTTTCCTCTTTGATCTCCTGTCCAACTCAGATCGATTCTCCGTGGTGCATCTATGTTCTCCTGCCGTTCCATAGGAGGCTTAGTGGTGTCCAGAGCAGAAAAATACATCCACTCTCACAAGTTAAGCTCTCATCACACACACACACACACACACACACACACACACATGCACACACACACACACGCACACACACACACACACACACACACACACACACACACACACACACACACACACACACACACACACACACACACACACACACACACACACACACACACACACAGACACCCCAAACACCACTCTCTGGCCCTCTTCTACTGATACTACTGATAATGCCTAGTCCTAGACTAAAAAAACATTTTAAATGGTGAATCCCCTATGAAGATGTGATTTAGTCTCGGGTTAGATTTAATCTGTGGTCGGGAAACCGGCCCCAAGTGTTTAGATGAGGGCCAGACAGTGGCGTTTGGGGTGTGTGAGAGTGGATGGGTCTTTGTTTTTTAGTTTTTTTCTCTTTTCTAGGTTGACCTAGAAGGTCGAGATTGAGAAAGAGAGAGAGAGAGAGAGAGAGAGAGAGAGAGAGAGAGAGAGAGAGAGAGAGAGAGAGAGAGAGATTTTGTGCAAAGTACAGTAGCCAGTGCCTGAGGGGTGTTATTTCAGTAATGAATAATTAATTTGAACTCGATCACTTTACCGCAGTGAGCATCATGTTCTCATCCTCTCTCATAACAGTGGAGGAAGATGTTATGAACGAGGGACTGTAAGAGGAAAATGAGAGGGAGAGAAATAGAGAATGACAGTGTCACAAGAGAGAATGGGATTCATAGAAAGAGGGGATATGTGACAGCAGCTGGTGAAAGAGGGAACAAGTCGGAACCAATCAAAATGTTCAGACTTTTATTCTGAAAAATAAATAAAACAAATGTCAACATTGTTGAAAATCAATGACACACTCGCTAGTCAAGCCAAAACATTGCAATGCAATGGATTCAGTGAGTAATCCCCTTTACTCTACACTAACTAGGTAATAGTGGGGATTACTCACCGAATCCATTGCATTGCAATATTTTGGCTTGACTAGGGAGTGTGTCATTGCTTTTCAACAACGTTGAATTGAAATGTATTTTTAAAATGATTATTTTTCAGATTTAAAGTCTGAACATTTGTTCCCGCTTTCACCAGCTCCTGTCACATATCATGAATGTGATGACCATATGAGAATGTGTAATGTGCACTGATCGGTGTGAATCATAACCTGAGGAATCCCACATGGGATTAGCCAGACCCGCAACTCCCAGGTCAGAATGAGGAAGTGTTAAAAAAAAAAAAGTGTTTAAAACGTGTTCATGAATCACCTGCACATATCTCCATGTATCTGTATGCTCCTGTGAGCGTTTCCTTTCTCATTCTCCCACAGAGCAACTCATGAAGAAAGGCCCTGGGACATGACATCAAATAACAATCTTAGGATTCATTCATTGGATCCTAAGAATCAGATGGATGTTGCCTTTTGGTCACACTTCAGTTGACATCTGTTATTAACATCTTCAGAATGGCTATAAAGTGTGGGCCATACAGAATGAAGGTGATCTCTTGCCTGCAAATGCACTTAAACATGTCTATTTGTGGTGAAATGATGTGATCTATGAATACTTTCATGGAGGAAGACAGTACATAATCCAAGTTGATTGGGTGGGCAGAGGTGCATTGATGTAATTACTTTTTGAAAGGTGCCATAGCTACAGGCTATTTTCATATGTGAGATTGTATGAAAACCGCCCATTCATACTCTTTAGCTCATGGCCATCAATCTTCTAGCATGATGAGTGATGATGGGGTCCATCCAGGGTGTGTGGAGGTGGCTGAGGTTGACCCTGGAGGGGGGGGGGAGAACCATTAGTCTGGCTGGATTAGCATCTGACACCCAGCAACCTCAGATCCCTCTTCAAAGGTCGGGCCTGGAGCTGCACTACAAATGGACATGACCCAGGGTCCCTTTCCGCATCCGCATTCACACACTAGCACACAGAGAGGGGAGTTGGTGTGGGGGAGAAGTGCAGAGAGACAACCACTGTCCCTAGGATAGGAAGCCTCCCTGGAATGCTAATAGAAAGCTGTGGTTGAGAGTCGACAGCACTGTAGGTATGTGGTCCGCTCAGAAGCCAAGGCGGAATCCTGCTGCTATGGCGACGCACAAGGAAAGAGAGCTAATGATATCACATCAGGTGTCGATCCCAGAGAGTGCTTGTCCACATTCTACCTTTAATGAATAGTGTCTGTGAGATGTCGGTGCTGCCCAGCTAACAACCCCAGGGTATAACCTCCCAAAGAGGTACATTACTGTACTGTCCACCATCTCCACCCGATCGCTACTACAGTAGAGTATACTGTAGATCTTTCTACAGGCATTAAAATGAGATACGCTTTCAAGAGATACATTTCTCCTGACATTCCCACCCACCTGTCTCACATGTCCTTCATCTACAGGCGAGGAGGAAAGCATTTGTCATCATTTCCACTATAGCACCTTTTAGAAATATGTAATTGAAAAACACACAAGGACTCTCAAACATATGATAAATGGCTAGTGCCAGAATCTGTATGGGGAGAGAGCTCAGAAACTCAATTTCCTAATACACTCTGCTCCCTACAGTATAATACCAGAAAACGACTAGCCCTCTCCACAGCACTCTGACCCTCTCCAATCAACAAACATCCTCCACGCACAAGCACAGACACACTCACACAAATTCATATCTCTCTTTTGCACACCATCACGCCTACACACACACACACACACACACACACACACACACACATGCACGCACGCACACACACACACACACGCACGCACGCACGCACGCCTGCACGCACACACACACACACACACACACACACACACACACACACACACACACACACAGAGATGCACACCTGCGGTGCTAACTGTCTCTCTCTTTCTCTCTGTCTCTCTCTAGTTTTCTCTGTCTGTCTCTCTGTCACTCTTCATTGCTCCAGTGTCAGACTGGCAGGTGTAGTGCAGTGTATTGTCAGTGTGCAGATCAAGAGCAGATCGTGTTTTACCAGCTCTGCGTGGGTGAGAGGTTATCTCTGCATATTCTGTACTGTATCTAGCTCTGCATCACTGCATCTAAGATATTAGTGAGTGTCCAATTCCAGCAATGCTCTAGCAAACACGCCAAAGGGATTATTAATGGTCTACATGTGGTTATTTAAGTGTTGTGATTTCTAGGTTGGAATGGTGGGAGAAACACAGACATTATAATTCTCCCAAGAATGAATTATAATTCATATGCTGGGATGAAAATATGAAATGGCGAGGCAAGGGAACGAGAGAGAGACGTGGTTATATTTAGCCAGGAGCATGTCATGGGTTTAAGGTTTGGAGATGTGGAAGAGGAGGAGCTGAGGAGAATCTCCTGACACGGATGAGACCGTGTGAAATTTGCAAAGCATTGATTAGGGGGATTGTCTCTCCCTCTTAGTGGAGATTAAAGAGGAACATTTAAATAGATGCCAAAAAATTACTGAAACGGGAAGCAAAGGATTGCCTTGAAGAGAAAACTTTGCAAAGTGTACTTTCTACAGCTTAGTCAAGGATCAGAGAGGACATTGACAGAATGCTGTTGCCTTGGCTGTAAGAGCTTTGTCCACTGGCAGCCTACCAGACATAATTACAGTCTATAGACAGTTTTGTGATGTGTGTAACAGGAGGGCATGAAAGTGTTCTCCCACCTAGAAAAATAGTGCACTATTCACTCTACTTTTCCTCTACACAAAGAGGCCCAGCCTCCAGAGACACAGAAACAGCTTTCATTCTGATGCTTTAATTCTACACTGACTAATGCAATGGGGTTAAAATGCAGTGGCGGACTCAGGCTGTTTGAAGGGCAGGGGCGAAAAGAAAAAAAAGGCACCTACTGCACAACATGGGACCCCATCAGTGCACATGGTCAAATTTAGACCATTGTAAGGGCAGCCAATAGGGCACATCCTCTCATTTTCGCCACTCAAAAGGGCACTTTAGCCACTCAAAAGGGCACTTTAGCCACTCAAAAGGGCATTTTTGCCACTCAAAAGGGCACTTAAGAGAGACTTTTTTCAACCATGGGGGCACCAGGAGGGGCGGTCGCCCCCCCCGCCCCCCCTGAGTCCGCCAGTGTTAAAATGTATTCAATAGCTTAGTGGTTTCCTTCTAAAATGAAATATATTTTTCCTGTAACGTGTGGGAAGTCAAGGTGTAGTAGATCATTAATCCTCGTATAACAGTATTTATATAACTGTAGACTGTGCGTTAGTCAATGTAGCCGCATTAGGCTGTAACTCAATAATGAGGTCTCTGTACCATGTACTGTAAACTTAAAGGCCGAAAGCTCATTTAATTGCCTCTGACAATTACTAACATGTCAAATGTCCGATGTTCCCCATTGTCTCATCCCATCCCAACTCATCTCTCCACCATTTCACACCTGGTCGGAGTCAGAGGCCATGGAGGAATTGAGAACTTACTCAGAACTACTGGTCCCATGATGCAGCACCTGAGTGTGTGATTTCCATAATCCCTCCCAGCAAGATGAGTATTATAAGCTTTGTTTGGGGGCCTTGTGGCAGTCAGCAGTTTTCTCCTGGCATCTGTGCCTGTACTCTGGGTTGAAAGAAATAGAAGCCGCACACTCAGGTTCCAGATGCAAAAAGTGTGGTTTATTAGGACAACGGTTTTGGCCGTAGCCTTTGTCAAGTCTTAAATTAACTTAACATAAAAGCCAAAGCAGGCACCATAATGTCTTTATAGTCTGGCCAGGGGAGTCTCTGTACGTACAGACAATTGAAAAGAGAGAAAAAACCCAACAACGTCAAAATTGGGAGCCAAAGAGCATCGTAAAAGAAAAGGCAGATGAAAAGACAACAACAGCAGATTGGTCTCCCGGTCTGAAGACTGCTGATTCATTGGCGGGAGGGCGTCGCAGCTTATCGTCCTCTCGATTTAGTCTCAGCCCGACACAAACACAACTCCAATCCAGTGGATGAAAGACGTGAACTTTTAAGCAGATGAGATCGTAAAAAATACAAATAGCGTAAGTCTCAAAGGACGGATTGAAGTCGGAATTCAGCCAACTCACAAAGACACAGTTCCTGTCCTCCTATAAAAGCTGTCTCTCTCTCTCTCTCCCTCTCTCTCTCTCTCTCTCTCTCTCTCTCTCTCTCTCTCTCTCTCTCTCTCTCTCTCTCTCTCTCTCTCTCTCTCAATAACATTCACAGACCCATTGGGACTATCTACCTCCCTGTGTGTTGCCCTTGCCGTGGGATCTGGTGAATTTATTCTGTGATGTCCATTCCTGGTGCTGTATTCTCTGACCTCTGCTGCCAACACAATGGTCAACAAAACAAAATGAAGGCTAATAAAGTAAGCAGGGAGCAGACTCTGAGATACTCACTGGAGTATACTCACTTGCCAGGCCTCCAGGTACTGAGTGCAAATACTCACATACTCAAACACACACACGAAGGCACACACATAACATAATAAATATGTAATATACATATTTACACACACACCCACGCTTACACACACGCACATGTGCACGCACGCTCGGATATGCGCGCGCACACACACACACACACACACACACACACACACACACATACACACACGCGCAGTCGCGCATACACACACACACACACACACACACACACACATCACACACACACACACACACATCACACACACACATCACACACACACACACACACACACACACACACACACACACACACACATTGAATTTAGATACACGACAGAATCAAAAAGTCTTGAAAGAAAGCCTATGGCTCAGAGTCTAGCCGGGAGTTATTTTTTCTATTTTTCCTTCTTGACATCAAAAGTTCTAGATGGGACGACAAGCAGTGTCAAGGCAGCTCCAATGTTGATGCTTCAGAGCTCTTTCACTCAAAGCAATCTTTGACTCCCAGCATGCCCCCTCTATCTCCCTCCTAGTTCCTTTACTCTGCCCTCAAGTTCAGTGCATGCTCCAAAGCAATAGTAGCAGCAACAAAATCACTCTCTCTCACTCAATGTCGCTTGTGATTGAATGAGGTGGGCAATGACACGTAAGACAATTGTAATACGAATGTAAGACAAATTGAGAGCTTGATGATTTGAATTGAGCACACACACATACGGACATGCAGACGCACACGCACACGCACACACACGCAAACACACACACACACACACACACACACACACACACACACTCCAGACATTTAAAAAAGAACATAAGGTGCATAATATTCAAGGGGAGAACAATCTCAGTATTCAGTCTCAGTCTCAATCTCAGTAACAATTCTCAGTAAACACCTGTTCATTGGATCCACTTGAATAATCATAAACAGAGAACACAGAACATGACTGAATGTCCTCTACCAGATCAAAAGCGGAATGAAAATTAAAAAGAGGTGGATATAGGAAGGGGGTAGGAGTGAGAGAGAGAGACAGAGAGAGAGAGAGACAGAGAGAGACAGAGAGAGAGAGAGAGAGAGAGAGAGAGAGAGAGAGAGAGAGAGAGAGAGAGAGAGAGAGAGAGAGAGAGAGAGAGAGAGAGAGAGAGAGAGAGAGAGGGAAAGATGATGGAAAAGATTCAACAGTATCTCTCCCCTCTGGTGGAGGTCACACCTGACCTAATGTGTTCTGACATAAGCCTCACACCCCCTGGACCTGCACACTGAGCCATCCTGTGAGGGTCCTCGCCCTGGGCAGGCTTTATCCTCGGACACCCTCCAGTCTCTCACCACCGCCACCAATCACAGCACTTCTGCGGGGCGTCCATCAGCCTGATGTAACCATGGAGGCGTGAGCTCAGCCAATGGCTGAATGAGACTGACAAAGAAGTAAAGGCCACCATAGCGTTATAGAATGTGTTAGAACAACAAACTCAAAGGCCCAAAAGCAAATTGTAGGCTACTGTACTGTATCAACACACATACAACAAAAACTAAAATTATTTGCCAATCAAAATTCAATCGACAGTTGGCTCCTCTGGAGCAGTTAGGGGTTACGTGCCTGGCTCAAGGGCACAATGGCAGTGGTAGGTATTACCTTATATATGACGCCAGCAACACTCCAGTCACCAGCTCACATCCGGCTTCCTCCTGAGGTGGGGATCGATTCAGCGACCTACCGATTACTGGCCAGCCAAACCTCTACGCTGCTTGCTGCCCACACACACTCGCACAGAACATCGCCAATGACCCTCATGCCAAAGCAGCAAATAGTATGTTGTTTCAGATAAACATCTACAATTGCATACATATAATTACACTTTAATTTAAGCAATTGCAATCTGACCTGACCAACCAGAATTCTTTAGATATCCAGACAGAGGGCTTAATTACCAGCATCAGTGAGTGATATGTCATCCTCTCAGGAAATACAACTAAAGCCGGGTACACACATAAAGATAATCTGCCCGATTTCGGGCCGATTTTCCCCCTTCCGACCAAAGACAGAAAACGCCCGATTATCGGATGGCTCTAAAGATTATCCTATAAGATTATCCTGTGGTGTGAGGTGTGTTAAGAGTCAATCTCTCCCGACAATCTGCTCTGAAAATTGTCGGGGCCGACAATCGTAAATGTCAAATGTGTTCAATACTCACGACCCAAAATTATTATGTGTGTACCCGGCTTAAAGAAAGAAACCAGGACACTGACAGGTAATTAAGCAGTATAGGTGGCGATGGGTGAAAGGAGAAAATGCATAGAATGTCACGTATAGAAACCGACTCACACCATACACATACAGCTGGGTACATAATGAAAGTCCCATAAAGCACGGCCACTTGTCACCATCTATTTCTGGCTGCTGCGTAGCACACCAATAAATCACCAACATGCCTGCACAAGTCATAAAGTCATCAATAGGCTGGTCTTATTTGCAGTGGGCTTTTATTTCCATCTGGTAATTAAATATTTATCCCGAGGGCTGTGGGCTGGTGGCGAGTGGCTTGGTAGTGGGGACTGGGGTTGGTGGCTGGGATTGGGAACTGGTGACTGGGGCAGGTGGCTGGGGCTTAGGCTGGGTAATTGGGGCTTGTGGCTGCAGCTGGGGACTTGGACTGGGGTTAGGGATAGGACTGGTGGCTGATGGCTGGGGCTGGGGGCTGGAACTGGGGACTGGGGCTGGCGGCTGGAACTGGAGACTATGACTGGGGCAGATGGCTGGGGCTGAGGCAGGGAACTGGGGTTTGTGGCTGGGGCTGGGATTGGGGATTATGGCTGGGGCTGGGACTGGGGACTAGGAGCTGGGACTGGGGCTAGGGCTTGGGGCTTGGGTCTGGGGACTGTGGAATGGGGACTGGGGACCAGGGGCTCGGACTGGGGCTAGGGCTTGAGGCTTGGGGCTAGGGACTATGGAATGGGGACTGTGAGAGGAAACCCGGTGTGAACCCACAGGGGGTAAATGGGAATGGAGTTATAAATAACATATACACTATATGGACAAAAGTATGTGGACACAATTATCGTCTGGGGCTGTTTTCATGGTTTGGGCTAGGCCCCTTAGTTCCAGTGAAGGCCCCTTAGTTCCATTGTATGCTTCCAACTTTGTGGCAACAGTTTGGGGAAGGCTCTTTCCAGTTTCAGCTTGACAATGCCCCCATACACAAAGTGAGGTCCATTATGATTTGGTCTGCCGAGTTTGGTCTGGGAGAACTTGACTGGCCTGCACACAGAGCTCTGATCTCAACCCCATCGAACACCTTTGGGATTAATTGGAATGCCGACTGCGAGCCAGTCCTTCTCGCCCAACATCAGTGGCCGACGTCATTAATGTTCTTGTGGCTGAATGGGAGCAAATCCCTGCAACCTATTCTAAAATCTAGTAGAAAGTCTTCCCAGAAGAGTGGAAGCTGTTATAGCAGCAATGGTGGGACCAACTCCATATTAATGCCCATGGTTTTGGAATGAGAAGTTCAACAAGCACATATGGGTGTGATGTTCGGGTGTCCCAATACTTTTGTCCGTATAGTGTATGTCTCTTGGGGCTGGGACTATTTGAGCAATCTGAGATTTAAACATACACACAATATATAGAAAGAGAATAGATAGAGAATAGATAGAGAAATATAACCATTCTCATGGAGTCACATGGCTTAGTTAGAGAGGGGAGAGGGTAGTCAGCTCGTGAAAAATGTACATTGGGCATAAGCTTCCACTGAGGATAGCCAGATACATTCTGCCTCTGGGGAACTCATTTTGGGGAGATTTTCCTCTGGGTTGCAGTGAGAGCTCTGAACTGTAATACTTGGGACCAATTTAAGTCTCGTCCTGTGCAGCCTTGGGCAGCGAACAACGTTTCTGTACCACAGGCCAAGATACACAAGTTAGACGTGACATGGATACATCTATGTACTCTCTCTCTCTCTCTCTCTGCTTCCCTGTCCATTTCTCAGATTTACACTCTCGCTAGCTTGGTCCGTTTCCCTCTCTTTTCGTCTCTCTTTGAATCACTTTTAACCTGGTCTGTTTCTCCCTCCCTCTCCTGTTTCTTCTGTCACTCTCTCCAATCTTCTCATTGCAGTCTTAGTCGAATGTCCATCAACTGAGCCTAACATCACTACATAACCAATTGTGACAGCAGCTGGTGAAACACGTTGGCAACCAATCAAAATGTTCAGACTTTTTTTCGGAAAAAAAGCCAAAATCAAGCCAAAATATTGCAATGCAATGGATTCGGTGAATAACAGTCTACATTAGTCTACACTAACTAGGTAGTAGTGGGGATTACTCACCGAATCCATTGCATTGCAATACTTTGGCTTGACTAGCGAGTATGTCATTGATTTTCAACAACGTTGAAATTGATTTAAATTGTTCAGAACACACAATTGTTCCCGCTTTCACCAGCTGCTGTCACAATTATCAAATAAGAAAACAATTATCTGGCTCCAGGTTTGAACTACTGCCAATGACGGCTGATCCTGAAGCAGAGTTTAGGTTTAAGTGTATGAGTGCATGTGTGGGCGAGGCTCTATGGCAGTAATTCAGAACATGACTTGAGAACATTGACCTAGGTAGGATGAGTTGTTATTGCATTTCTAAAACCCACACTTCAGATAAAAAAAATAAAAGAAAATATTATTCTCAATGGCTGGGCCCACACAGAGCCAGAGGTTCACATCTCCACATAGCAGGCTGCAGCGGAGACAACGGCAGGTGCCCTGAGGGTCAACTGCATTCAATCTGCACTGGCTATACAGTACACCAGCAGGGCAGTGTATCGATCGACCGCATGGGGCCATGTATGCACGAGGATAGGAGAGAGTTCGATCTGATTTTCACTGCCAGTCCACTGGATAATCATTGCACTTCATACATAGTACTTAGTGGAGGAGATGGGTTTGGGTTCATTTCAGGATTCACACACTGGTAAGACCCGTTCACCAAAAGAAAGTGTTTAGAAATAGCTATATAGTAGGTGGGCACTTCAGTATGAGTGTCTCTGGAGTCCAATTGCACATTTTCACGACTGAGTGAACAGGAAGTATTCTCATCTACATCTCATGCTATGTTTAGTAGTTTATGTTAGATTTCATGATATACTCAACATTATACAGTATATTTAAAATGTAGAAATGATGTTAAATCAAGTAAAATAACACATTCAATACACACGTTGACAGAGAGTAAAGCACAAAGACAGAGAATAAACATAGATGTATGCTCTTCGACGTTAACAGTGTCTCTGGGTATAATATAATATACAAATTAAAAGTTTTCATCAGATCTCTGGGGTACAAATAGAAAGCATCAAACTGCGAAATCAATCCCCTTTTACATCTGCACAAGGCTCCCCAGTGAATTTACGGGCCCATTATGGAAAACAATGAAGGATATTGTGCTGCGGAAAATAGATGATCATCATAAAAGCACACAAGAGCAGGGAGTGAAGAAGTGCTGTGCTCTGCGATTAAAGAGGTAATTAATCTCTAATGAGATTGATCTATCTGATTTATTAACTCTAAAACAGGCATCATCTCCTCTCCTCTCCCTTGTATAACAGCAGCCAGTCCTAACAACCTGCCTAATGGTGTGCCTGTGTGTGTGTGTGTGTGTGTGTGTGTGTGTGTGTGTGTGTGTGTGTGTGTGTGTGTGTGTGTGTGTTTTAAACAAGGCTCTGGAGGCTTTCTTTAAAAAGACATTAGGTCCACAATTAATGTTCTTCAAACCTAATTATGTTTCTGACATTTCCTCTTGATGTGCTCTGTTTTACAGATGCTTTGTCGGGATCAACCCCAGCACTGGCTCGAAGACCTCCAGAGCTAAGACCATCAGCACAAAGAGTGGGAAGGTAGTAAAGATGTTTGTACACTCTTCAGGAAGTTAATAGACTTTGAATGGTTGTCTGTCTAGATTCTCTTTGGCCTGCATACTTTTTTATCAGATTTAGTTTTTGACAGATTCTGGTCTTGTGCAACAATTTTTGTTACAAAATAAAGTACTATGATGCAAAGATTTCTTTTGAAGACGGGTGGGATTTAAGCCCAGTTCAGATCTAGGATTCGTCGCGAAAATCATCACAGAGAATAACTTGGCAAGCACTTACAACCGACAGAACTCAGCTGCCAGGGTTCTCACCCACACCAAGCCCTGGCAGCACATCACCCCCACCCTCATTCACCTCCACTGGTTACCTTCAAGTCCCGCATCATGTACAATATCGTCCTGCTACTCATCTACAAATCCCTCCACGCCTGCGCTCCCCAGTACCTAACTGACTTTCTCTGCCAACATACCCCATCCAGGAACCTGCGGTCCTTAGACATGGGTCTGCTTTCCACCCCCCGCACCAACCTACGGACCTTCGGGATCAGAGCCTTCAGTGTGGCACCAACCATCCTTTGGAACTCTCTCCCCAGTGATCCGCAATGTCCCTACCCATCTGTTCACCATGGCCTTTGGCCCCTAGTTTAGTTTTGTCGCTGTCTCTGTGTTTTCTGTCTGCTTTCTCTAAAACTTGTAAAGCGTCCTTGGGTTTGTGAAAGGTGCTATATAAAACCAAGATATTATTGCGGATCTTTGGTTTGAACTAAACAGTTTTAGAACGTTGGTTGCAAGTGGTTGCCGAGTTTTTCCTCTGCAACGTTTTAAAACTGACCTGTTGTGTCGCGTTGCATTGCGAATCCTAGATCTGAACTGGGCTTAAGTTGCTGACAATTATGTTTAAAAAAAATAATAATAATGTATTGCTACTCTGATTGCATGTTCAGATTTTGAACTGTGTGGAATTTCAGTGACTTTGCTTTCACAACACCCTTTTTGACATGTGGGTCCTTTGTCACTCTTACTTCGATAGGATTTCATTCCTCAAAACCTTTTTTTATATTTGTTTCCATTATTTAGATAAAAATGGTTTATTCATGATTGATATTGATGTCTGATGTCTCTCCAAACATGTCTTAAACACCTCGAAATCTCACCAAACTTGCCACACTTCAAAATGCTACCCTGATGATGCAGTCTCCATGTAGGTTGGTCCACTGTGCCATAGGCTAATCCCTATAGTGCTATGCATATAGATAGATATATGGGACTTATGGCTTATGGCACAGTGGACCAATATTTTGAAAGCAAATTTGCAGACTACATTATCAGAATAGCATTTTGAGGTGTGGCAAGTTTGGTGTCACTTTGAGGTGTTAAGATGATATTATGAGAGATATTAGACATCAATAACAATCATTAGTTATGAATAGGCAATATCTCAATAAGTAATGGCTTTTAATAAAAAGTGTCGTTCTCGCTGAATTGCTGTGTTCGCCTGACGCATATCAACGCAGATTCGGACTTTATCAGGGTCTTTTGGCTTCGGTGGTGTGACGATCGGGGAAACCCAGGGTGTTGGTCCAGATATAGTTTCAATGATACCGTCGTTCTCCAGCTTCTGAAGCTCCGCCTCGACCTTCTGACGGACGTGGAAAGGGACCCGTCTGTGCGGCTGGCACGTCGGTTGGATGTCGGGGTCAATATGCAGTTTCACCTGGAAGTCTTTCAGCTTTCCGATTCCGGTGAAAAGCTCTGGGTAGCTCTGCACGAGTTCATCTGCGACAGTACGCCCACTGGGTGGCGTCACTGGCGGCGTGTTCACCATATTGATGATCTGGATCAGCCCTAGTTCACTGGCAGTTGCGTAGCTGAGCAGAGATTGTCCGGCGTCGCCTCTGAGAACGTAGAACACACTCTCTGTCCGCTTGTTAGTAGCCTGTACTTTGCATGCAAATTTACCAATGATAGGTAGAGCGTTGTTGGACCCATATGGAAAGATTTTGATCATGGCTGTGCTGAGCATAGGCTTTGGGTCCCAGTTACATGGTCTAATCACAAACCCATATGCTGCTCTGTCCTCATAAAGGTTCACCCCGCGATTCAATTCCTCGCTCCTGTCTGATGTCTGAACATACAAGTCTCAATTTGAGAACAACTTAAGTGAGTTTTTGGGGTTCGGTATCTGACCCGAGAATTTTGTGGGAGGCAGTGAAGGGTTTTATCAGAAGCAACACCAACCTATATGCATCAACCCAAAAAAAGGAATGTGCAGCTAAATTGGAAGCGCTCAAAAAGTTGCTTCTGCCCTTGATGCTACTCTACCATGCTGCTACAGCGATGCTGTTGCTCTAGAAAAAGTACTAATTAAAAAAGAAATAAATTCTCTTCTAAGACGCCGCTCAGAATTTCTCATGCACAGGACAAGGCTTTTTTTTCTTTTCTTTTTTAATTGTTACTTTTTACTTTCAACAAGAGCGTGAACGCAGCCTTCGCCTCTTTCTATAAGAAGCTGTATAGCTCAGACACTGGCTTTGACAAATCTGTATGTGAAAGCTTTCTGTCTAATGTCCACATGAAGCGCATCGCTGACAGTGAAGCTTAAACTTTATGGCAAGGTGCTGGCGCCTTCAGGGTCACATGACAAACTAGTGCATAGTGAGCAGATAATGTAAGGAGGCATAGATGGTGCCCAAAATCTGCCTATTGTACTGCAGTTCTTTCGCTGGATGCAATGAAGGCCTTTGACCGCTTAGAGTGGCCCTTTTTATGGTAAGTGCTAGGGGCAATGGGCTTCGGCGCCCCTTTTATTGACATGATTAAGGTGTTATATATTAATCCAACAACCATGGTACTCACAGGTAAGAACTGCTCCACCCCCTTCCCCATATCGAGAGGTTCAAGGCAGGGCTGTCCATTGAGCCCATTCCTCTTTGTGCTCTCTCTTGAGCCATTGGCGCAGACCATCCGTCAGTCACCCATACTGTCCCCGATTTCTATTAATGGAACCATATTTCTTTATGTGCTGAGGATGTACTAGTCTATACGGACAGTGCAATACAATGCATTCCACAAATTGTATCTATTCTCGAGCAATATGGTAAATTATCTGGGCTCAAAATAAATTGGCAGAAATCTGCTTTGTTACCTTTGAACCAACCAATCTATTCCAGTTGTGAAAAAATGTATATACTTGGGGATAGACGTTTTTCCTTAAAATCACACAATAGCTAAACATAAATATGGTAACACACTACATAACATTACCGGTATATCTGATTTGAGTAGATGGTCCTCACTGCCTAATTCACTTCTTTAATTTATTAATGTTCATTTATTTTGCTCAATGCTAATTGTTAATTTATTTTGTTAATTTATTTTGCTCAATGCTACCTCTCCCTCCATCAACTCAGTACTGGAGTAAGCTACAAACGGCTGTAACTACATTTTTATCGCGAGGCATCAAGCTCTCTACAATGCAGCGGGAGAGGAAGGACGAAGGAGGAAGGACGACGACCTGTCCCTTCCAAATGTTAAACACTAACACACTTACACTTAGACCTCTGTTAACTTGGCTACAGTTTGAGGCATCAGTGTCATGGCGGGCCCTGGAGGAGAGTCTGGTGTGTCCTCACTCCCTCCAGGAGCTTTTGTACTCGAATATGCCCGTCATTCAATGTTGCCATAAATTCGGTCCCATAGTGACCCAATTGCTCTCGGTATGGAGGGCGGCAGAGAAACTGAGTGGTTGCCCCTTTGCATGGAACCCATGCTCCCCATTGTTTAATAATGCCAGACTGTTGATTGGTGGCCATCCCATTCAGTTCTCCCACTGGAAAGAGACAAGTGTCCAAACATTGGGGGACATTTACGGACATGAGGGTTTACATACAACAAGTATTTGTTATTATTGTTTGTAATGTGCTTGTTTTGTGATGAGACGTTAATAATAATAATAATAATGTATATAATAATGTAAATGTATCACAAAATAACTAAATGTTAATAATGTATTGTACCAGTCTCAGAGTTATATCAGAAACCATTAAACACAAGTACTAGATCCTACGGCAGTTAAATCACCCCTCAGGAGTTTCAGAGCAGAGTGAAATAATACCATAGTGAATCATCAACCCTTCTCAAACGAACTAAACTACAGTAACATTTACAAAAATAATATTTCACAAAAGCTTTTTATGAATGCATTCATTCATTTATGTCAGCACAATAGAATACAATAACCTCCTAGACTAATTTAATTCATGCAAACACATCGAATCAAACTGAATCATACACAGTATAAAACAAATGTAATTCACTTTGTTTCAATTGACTTCTAAAGATACTGCATTGGAAATTAGGTGCATTTTAAAAGACATGTGTCTACACAACTCCAAAATTCCAGACCAGGTTGAGAGAAGAATGTGTACTTAACAAACAGTAGCATATGTAATGTATCTACAGTAACTCTGCACTGAGGTGTACAGGAGTACATGAACAGCTACCATACAAGGCGTATATGCCCAGCACAGTGGGAGGGGAGGAAAAGGGGACTTTTATATTGACATGGTAGTTGCACCGTTTCTCTCTGATCTGTCTAATTTTCCCCTGAGTGAGTTCAGCCAGGACAGCAGGCCAGCAGGACAGCACACCAGCGCAGGCATGCTGAGTAAAGGTAGGGTAACCCCCCCCACTAGAGGGGGGTGCCAGAGATAGGTGTGATGTGTTGCGGCATTTGGACATGACTTCAACAAAATGCCACACTAAAAGGGGCGCATGTCGCATACACACCCGGAGTGCGTGATCAAAAGCAGTCGCTGTAGAGAAACACGCTGACTGTCTGTGATATTAACTCCTCCTGACAGGGAAACGGAGAGAGGGAGAGGGAAACGGGGGAGAGCTAGGATGTGCGAGGGGAAAAAAGAGCAAGATGGGGGAGGATGGATGGGTCTGGGTAGAGAGCCTTATCTGTGCATGGGGAGAGGAACAGAAGAGTATGCTGCTGCTTTAGAGGACTGTAGGGCACACTGGCTGCTGCTGTCACCCTGACTGCAGGTGCTGAGAAGTATTATTGAGTGCTTTTCACCACAGGAGGCAGCTTTGAAGATGAAAATGGTTGACAGAATGACAGTTGATAAATGACACCTTCAATAAAGAGTCGTTTTTTTATTTTTTATATTCACAGTGGGACGGAAACTTGCTAATGAATGAGCGTTGTCCTCTGGCAAGTTCTTCAAGTGAATGTGTTTCTCCTCCGCTCCTGCCAAGTGTAGGTGTAGAAAAGCATGTATTTATTAATGATCTCTAAACCCAAAACAAGTCTATTTGTTCTGCGAAAAAGACAACATAAACAAAAAAACTAATACAATTAATCTGTTTCTGATTAGAACTAATAGGAAGATTGGAATTGCATTTAATTGTTTTATAATTATTATGTTGCTGTTATGCATAGCACAACGAGGCCAACACAGCAAATATCAAACTAATCTCAACTGTCTGTTTGTTAAAATAGAAGGAAAAAAAGGTTCTAAATGGGAAGTTCATAAATGTTCTTCTGGGAAAAGTTTTATTTGTCTAAATTGTCATAGTCGTAATTATTTTCTACACCATGTAATCAAAGAAAGCGGACTTTTATGACATGGTCTTAATTTAAAAACGTGTTGTTTAGTCAATCTTTTTTTTTTTTTAAGCCTAAAGGAAATGACCCCCTATGATGTCATTGATGGTAAATCAAATACTGAATTAAGTGTTTTTACTGTTTTCAAAAATGACAGGCACAGACACACTCCCAGTGGCTGGAGACCCATTGTAGTTTCTAAAAATGTTTGTTTTACCCCCCAATGCATAACATCATAGGGGGTTAATTTAATTAGGGACCTTTTCTCATACACTATATGGACAAAAGTATTGGGACACCCGAACATCACAGCCATATTATGTGCTTGTTGAACTTCTCATTCCAATGGGCATTAATATGGATGATCCCACCTTTGCTGCTATAACAGCTTCCACTCCTCTGGGAAGACTTTCTACTAGATTTTAGATTGGTTGCAGGGATTCATGGTTGCAGGGATTTGCTCCCATTCAGCCACAAGAACATTAATGAGATAGGGCACTGATGTTAGGCGTGAAAAACTGGCTCGCAGTCAGTGTTCCAATTCATCCCAAAAGTGTTCGATGGGGTTGAGTTCAGAATTCTGTGTGCAGGCCAGTCAAGTTCTCCCAGACCAAACTCGGCAAACCATGTCATTATAGACTTCACTTCGTGTATGGGGGCATTGTCATGCTGAAACTGGAAAGGGCCTTCCCCAAACTATTGCCACAGTGTTGGAAGCATACAATTCTCTAGAATCGCATTGTATTCTGTAGCATTAAGATTTCCCTTCACTGGAACTAAGGGGCCTAGCCCAAACCATGAAAACAGCCCCAGACGATAATTGTGTCCACATACGTTTGTCCAGTATATCTCTCTCGCTACAGAATTTAGACAATCGCCGTTTTCACATTCAGAGACACTGATATGGTGCTGGAGATAATGTGATATTAACAATGGGTGAAGTGTCCCTTTAACATTTGATCATATCAATAATCATGTCAAAGCACCTGTAAGGTAAAATGAGAGCTTGTGGGATTATTCCCTCAATGCTGTGTTTCTGTGACCCCATCACTGGTCATGATGCATGTACAGTGCCTATTAGAGCTGCAGGATAGTTTGGGTGAGAGATGAGAGAGAAGGTCAGACAGGACAAGGGACATCAATACATCAATACGTCAATAGTTCAATAAAAGCATCCAGACAACTTGGCATTTTCCTCTGGGTTACAAGCATCAGACCAGTGAAAATAAGAAATGTTGACTCAGACCCAAAATAACATTCTTTTCATTAGACGAGAACACTTCACAATCATAGGATCCTGGGATAATACAATAAGTTATTAAATTGTAGACTGTGCATAACTCAAAAGGGCACTTTAGTGCAAAATTTTTCAACTGTGGCACCAATAGGGCACTTAAAAGGGCATTTTTGCCACTCAAAAAGGCACTTAAGAGAGACGTTGTTCAACCGTGGGGGCACCAGGAGGGGCGGTCGCACCCCCCTGCCCCCCCCCCCCCCCCCCCCCCCTGAGTCCGCCAGTGCTCCAACACAACCTAGCATTTCTTTGGTTTGGATTTGGATTTTTAACTTTGGATTTTTCCTCTTTTCAACACACTCTATTCTGTAGTCAGTTGCATCTCGGTTTCGCCCCGCTCGTTTCTGCTACAGTATGACATCATGTCCCAGAGTCTACCTCTGCCCTAAATCAAACATTCTACCAGTCAGCCAGCATCACCTGTCTCCCAGTGCAGAATTGAAGAGGAAAGGAAGAGCCTGCTTATGAAATGTGCAGTGAAATACAATTTTACAAGCTCCCTTCGGCACAACACTCTCCTCTATGGAATTTGATGACAGGATGAGAAAGAATTCGGAGGGAGATGGGGGGCTCTACAATTAAATTAAGGACGGCGAAGAGAAAAACACAGACAAGATGTGTAAATCGCAATGTTTTGTTAAATGCTCCTGCAGTTAAACACTGTTACATATGAATATCCAAGCGGTCTTCTGGTAAGGATGTGTAAAACAAAGCCTGTAAGCTGGCACTATCTTTGTCTTATCGCTTCAGGGTTAGCGTGTCGGTCCGGGGAGGCTGGTGGAGGTAGAAAGACAGGCTCATTGTAATGCATGGAATGGAATGTGGAACGGTATCAAACAGGTTTGATGAACTGTCCTCTGATTTCTACCTCCACTAGATGTAGGTAACCAGGGCTTCTCACCTTGTTCGGAAAGCCTGGGGAAATGCGAGGTGGAAGTGTGTTAGGGAGGGGTGGAACAGAGGGAAAGGTCATATAAGACAAAGAGAGAGAGAGAGAGAGAGAGAGAGAGAGAGAGAGAGAGAGAGAGAGAGAGAGAGAGAGAGAGAGAGAGAGAGAGAGAGAGCGAGAGAGAGAGAGAGAGAGAGAGAGAGAGAGAGAGAGAGAGAGAGAGAGAGAGAGAGAGAGAGAGGGGTGCCATTGGGCCGAATTTGGATTATGTCTCTTATCAATCACAATGAATCACC
The DNA here is from genome assembly GCF_963989245.1 of Nansenia antarctica. Classification (NCBI taxonomy): domain Eukaryota; kingdom Metazoa; phylum Chordata; class Actinopteri; order Argentiniformes; family Microstomatidae; genus Nansenia; species Nansenia antarctica. The sequence continues at coordinate 71,844,916 of NC_137675.1, forward strand.
CCTCTTAGCCTTTTCCGTTTCAAATCAAACCTTGAGCCATTTATTCAACAGACTGTTAGTACAGACTATTTGGGGACAATGAAGCGAGGCCACAGAGACAGAACGGCTGTGCTCAGTAGAGTTCAGCAACAGTCTGAACCACGGGCAGGTGCATTACTCCCCATGGGTCCCATTATCAACTGTGGGGCACATGGTCAAGTTTAGACCATTGGAGGGGCAGCAATAGGTTTTTTGCCACTCAAAAGGGCACTTAAGAAAGACGTTTTTCAACCGTGGGGGGCACCAGGAGGGGCGGTCGCGAGGGGAGGCCTTCTCATGCTGTACAGTACAGCAGAGTGGATATTTAAAGTATGCACTCACTGCAATGTAAGTTGCTTTGGATAAAAGCGGCAGCAAAATGTGACATGGTCTGGTGAAAAGATCCGGATGTCGGCAATTCGTAAGTTGCGCAAATGACCAAAGAGCCCACTCGATATAACAAACAGTTTTAGGCACTGGCGGACTCGGGGGGGGGGGCAGGGGGGACGACCGCCCCTCCTGGTGCCCCCACGGTTGAAAAACGTCTCGCTTAAGAGCCCTTTTGAGTGGCAAAATTAGAGGATGTGCCCTATTGGCTGCCCTTCCAATGGTCTAAACCTGACCATGTGCACTGATGGGGTCCCATGTTGTGCAGTAGGTGCCCTTTTTTTCTTTTTGCCCCCCCTGCCCTTCAAACAGCCTGAGTCCACCACTGGTTTTAGGATCATAATAATTTGTGAATTGGATTCATTATAGCCTGCCGTAGGCTTCTGGGTAAGTGATACATGGCTTGTAAACAAATTGTAAACAAATGTACGTTTTAGGACGTGTTCACAAGCAAGGACTGTGTGATCATCTAATTATGTGTTGTTATGTGTTTTTAGCATGTTGATGTTCTATCAGCATGTTGTGTAGTTAGCAGCTGTTTTGTGGGTGTTTTGATTCAGAGCGAGTTTCTCCGCTATTTTGGTTTAAGGTGTGTTTAATCTGCATTTTCATAATCTGAAAGAAAAAACAGAAAAATGACCTTGCCCTACTTGAGTGCTTTTTCACCAGACCCTGTCACATATATTATTATTATTATTAGTAGTATTATATGATATAAAGGGAGGGAGGCTTTCATTTAGTTGCGTAGCTTAAGAATAAACCATGTTTCCCCTGCAGATATTGTTTATGATTATGTCTTCCTCCAACTCCACTTCCTCTGCTCTGCTCACCCAGGCACTGCTGAGGTCATGGTTTCCTCCCTCCAGGATACTGGCTCTCCACACCCATTCCTGGCAAATCTCATGACTGGGTCACTAGAGCTCTGAAGGCAGTACACAGCCCTCCTACAGAGGACACTCAGATCCACCAGCAGCATGGCTGAAATAGCTAGCGTCATCATGGAGGAGAGGTCCACCGTGCCCCCTCCCTGTCCTCTGCCTAGGCAGGACCCAGAAGAGCCGTAACCACCTGCTCTTCTTCAAGGACAGCAGGGGCCTGGGCTTACCTCTCCTGTCGGATGGGGAGTTCTCGCTGCAAATCACTGGGGCGATGAGTTGAGATGGAGTGGGAGGGAGGTTGGGGAGGGGGAAGGGGAGGTGGTGGGATTGATGGTGGAGGAGACAGTGGTCTGGGATGTTTTCAAAAGGGAGAAATCCCTGTTAGAGAGTAAATTGGATGTCCAAACAAGACATCAAATGATACCATTAAGCACCACGTGTTGTGGATTTGATTCTACATGTCTACAGTGGTACATCTCCAACCCCGCCCCCCCCCCCAACACACACACACACACACACACACACACACACACACACACCGCACACACACACACACACACACACACACACACACAATGCCTGCTAGATACAGTACACACTACATTCTCTCCAAACTAATCAGAACATTTCTCAAACTGGCTGCTGCTGTCAGCCTTCACCTTATTGAAAGAATGCAATAACTGCCCTGCCATCTGGCCTGACAAGGCTGTGCAGCAGTGTGTGTTCTGTATGCTCTGGCAGTCCACGCAGCCTCCTTGAGGAGTGGAGTGTTTTAGCCTTGGCAAAGCTCCATCCCAGCCTTAATGCTGGCATATGGTGCCGGTACAGGTGGAGGAGAGCATGATTACTGCCTGACAACAGGGAGCAATGTAGACATGAATGTCAATAACATACTCCCTCTGCCCATGAATCATTTATAACACAGACCCAGATTAAATCCCTGTTCTATACGGGTGTGCCTTTTTTAGTGTGTGCGTGTGTGTGTGTGTGTGTGTGTGTGTGTGTGTGTGTGTGTGTGTGTGTGTGTGTGCGCGTGTGCGTGTGCGTGTGCATGTGCGTGTAACAGGAGTCACACAACACTTTGATACTGCCTAGTCTAGTAATGCCCTTGTCTACACTTTCTCTCTGTTTGTCTTGCTCTCTTCCTGATTCCTCTATGTTTCGTCTTATTATTCCTACCAAACAGAGCACACACAGCCTTTAAAGAGTCGATCAGGGATTGAAACAATGATAAAGAGTTCTCCTTACCAGTTTATTTGGTAAACAGCTGAGGGATGGGGCTGGAGAATTGCTACCATTCTCAAAGGCAGTGCACACAGAGCTGTATGGATGCAAGGACTTACCATCCATGAGATCAAAATGATTGTTTTAACCATGTTTTGAGGCTATACAGTGTTTGTTTAGAATAACATTGTCCACAAACACTGGAGTAAAAAATAATAAAAAAATGTTTTTCATGGCTTAAGACAGTTGAACTACTTTTCTAGAATCAATGGCTACATATAAATAATAAAACATTCCCAAAATGGATCCCAGATTAATAATAATAATAATAATTCATTGAATTTATATAGCGCTTTTCCGAGGCTCAAAGATTGCGCTTGTTTTGCTTTTTAATGAGTGAGAACTGTTTGAGAGCTGTTTATTCTGGTCTGAAAAGATACATCTGAATAGATGAACATGGAAGATGGCTGTTCTCCTCTGGTGCTCCCTCGCTCGTTCCCTCCCTCCCTCTCAAACGCACGCACACACACACACACACACACACACACACACACACACACACACACACACACACACACACACACACACACACACACACACATACGCACACACACACACAGAAATACTGCAGAGCGCAGCAGGAACTGTGCTAATAAGGCCATATTCCCATCACCCATGAAGTATTGCCCGCGGGGGGCTGGGTAATGGGGCGGCGCCACCTGTGCCCGCCATGCCAGGGGACATAGGCCATAATAGAGACGAGTGTCTAAGGGCCCATGCGCCAGTCTGTTCCGCTGTTCCACCCCTGCAACCCCCTCCCTCATCTGTGAGCCTTTCTCCTTGCTGGGACCTTCGCTATCTAGCTCCCAATTCACTAATTTCACAAAAAGCTATGTCTGGACGCCATGAAAACACAGCGTTTATTCGAATAGGAGTCTTGGGTCTTGTATTGGGATAAGGGGATTGTATGAGTAGATTTAGCTGTAATGCAAATGTGTGTTTGCTGAGAATAGGTCGTATCCCCATCGCTGTGGTAGGAGAGACAGATAAATGCTAGCCAGACAAATTCAAAGGGGTAATTATTACACTGATGGATACATCAATTAACTTTAGAGACTGAGCTGCAACTAGCAATTTCAACATCACTTGAATACAAACACACACACTGACATTGATGTAGATGCACACTTGCTCACTGTTCAAAATAAATGTGTGCATGCACAAACCCCAAGTTAAAAGCTGACCCAGTTGCTGTTGCTGATGATAAATCCTAATCTCTAAAAGGAACAGTCACAACAACTACATGACTATGCATGCCCTCATATCTACAGTGGTGTGCAAACATTTGGGCACCCCTGGTTTAAATGTCTGTTACAATTAATCTCCATGTGATTGAAAGCAAACCTGAACACAAAATGCTACAATGCTACAACACCTTTCTGCACATTTTAAAGCAAGGTTTCTTTTTCTTTTCATTTTTCAGTTTTTAAATTATAAAAAAGGAAAAGGGCCCTGTGCAAAAATTTGGGAAGCCTTTTTGATTATTCTTTGTTACCTTTTGAGAAGATGATTACTAAGGCCCCAACCAAGGTGATTTACTCGTTAGGGCTTCAATGAGTCAGGTGAATATAATTCCAGGGTTGAACTATATATTCTGAAGTAACTCCATGCCTTCTAAAGTATCCGACTGCGGTGGCTGTTGTGACTGGTGTTAAAAACCATGGGTTCCTCTAAACAGTTGTCCAAGGAGGCCAGAATCAAGATAGTTCACTTCCACCATCAAGGAGAAGGCTACAAAAAACGTTTTTTATTTTTTTAATTTTTTTGCCATTTCCACTTTCAGAAACATCATCAGAAAATGGAAAATAAATAAAAAATCAATAATAATTGAAGTCAAGGCAAGATCTGGAAGACCAAGATACATTTCAGATAGAATGGCCTGAGATCTGGTGAGAAATGCTCAGAAGAACCCACACATCACTGCAAAAGAGCTGCAAAAAAGAGTAGCAGACACTGGTCTAGTTGTTCACAGGACAACATTGCCAGAAAGAAGCCTTTCCTACGATCTCAACACAAAATTAAGTGTCTGAGGTATGCAAAAGAAAACCTTGAGAAACCTGAAGCCTTTATACAGAAGAACACCTTGCCAACTGTGAAGCTTGGAGGTGGATCGATTATGCTTTGGGGTTGTGAAGCAGCTGGGGGCACAGGCAATATTGTGCAGGTGGAAGGAAGAATGTATTCCACCAAATATCAAGACATTCTAGAGGCTAATGTTCGAAGGTCAGTCCAGAAATTGAAGTTGAAGAGAGGTTGGGTATTCCAGCAAGACAATGACCCGAAGCATACCTCAAAATCAACCATGAAGTACCTCCAGGAAAGACAGGTGAAGGTTTTGGAATGGCCATCACAGTCTGATGACTTGAATATTATTGAAAATCTGTGGAGAGATCTCAAACATACCATGCAGTATATTCAGGTCCAGAAGAATATTTCTGAGCTAGAGGTGTTCTGCCAGGAAGAATGGGGAAAAATTCAAAAAACATGAACTGAAAGACTTTCAGCTGGCTACAGGAAGCGTTTGCAAGCTGTTATAGTTGCCCGAGGAGGAATTACAAAGTACTAGCTGACAGGGTTCCCAAACTTTTACACAAGGCCTTTTTCCTTGTTTTATTCTTTTTAAACTGTAAAAAGTAAAAAAATAAAACAAAAGTATCTTGCTTTAGAGACTAGGTTTGCTTCTTTTCACTTAGATATTAATTGTAAAAGGCATTTTGACTAGGGGTGCCCAATATTTTGCACCCCACTGTAGGTAGCTAGACTCCCATTCATTTCCCGCTGATCAGTCTGAGGCTCTTCAAAGAGACTCCCCTCCTCTCATGTCCTGGCCCTGGGTCACATCCCACTGCAGGTCCAACGTCATGACCTGGCCCAGACAGACTCTGTCTAAATCACTCTGTCTAGTTCAACTGGACCTGGCCCAGACAGACTCTAAATCACACCCTAGCACTTTCTGCACATCTAATACTGTAAAACTTTTTTGTATTAGACCTCACTGTGGGTCAGACCCAAAGCGGAATGGAGGTTGCAGAAGTAGATGGATCATTAGAAGAAGGCCTGAAAAGAAAAGAAAGAAAGAAAGAAAGAAAGAAGAGTGGATAGAGGATTGTAGTGTTTTTTTCAACTGCTGACACTGGTTAAGGTGCTGTGGAGGCAAAAGCCTGAGAAAAAGCTGCTCTGAGAATGAATGCTCTTTTATGTCATTCACAGCTACAAATGAAAAATGTGCTTGTGAAATGCACAGTAAGTCATCATATATATATTTTGCACTTTACTGTATAGATTGCTGTAAATACTGCTGTAAATACTACTTATCACTGCACTATAATTGCTATTTGTTGCACTTCTGGTTAGACGCACAATAATTTTGTTGCATTGTCTTGTACTATGTAATGACAATAAAGTGATCTAATCTAATCTAATTATAATATAATCATTTTAAATAGCTACATACGTTATTCATAAGCAACAATGCTGTATCTGAATTATTTCTACAGAGACTGACCAACTATCTACCAACTACTGGCCAACATTACTACATTTATTGGAATATAATATGTGTTAAACAAACATCTTGTCTTATTTTGATGCGTTCTCTGCCTCGACAGCCAGGGCCAGGTAATGCTCCGCAGGTACAGACTCCAGTGGTGTGCAGCAGCCCAGGTGAGACCCTGACTCTTACAGTGTGTGTTGTAGAAAGGGACAGATGTCTAGGGATGCAGTAGCTGTGCCTGTCCCTCTGACCTCAACTTAACCACCTCTCTTTTCATTATGACAGGCTTCAGCCTCTAATACATCTCTGACAAGGAACTTGGCCCCGCTACCCGGCATGCCAGTTCTGCTACCAAGGACCAACAAATCATCACCTAGGGCTGAGCCTAGACTGACCAACCACATTTATAACAGACTGACTGACAAGAATGGCAATGAACTGACTGACGAGATTGACGACGGATTGACTGATGAGATTGAACATTTACTGATTGACTGTGTTGACAATGGACTGACCGACAAGGACGGCAATGGACTGACTGATGATACTGATGCCAGGCTGACTGACAAGACTGCGTGGATATTCCACAGTGAGTGGGAACTCCCGAGCAAGTTTGTTTCCAAGGGCGATTCATATCTTTACTTTATTTAGACAATACATTGTTAACACTATAATAATAATAATAATAATAATAATAATAATAAACTTTATTTGTATAGCACTTTACATCAAAGTGCTTTACAATAGGAAGCAGCAAGCACAAATACAATAGGTAAAAAACAACACATTTTAAACAATATAAAAACAGCTATTTCTAAAAAGAAAAAAAAACACACAATTTCGCACCACAAATATAATAGGTAAAAACAAAAATGTTAAACAAATTTAAAAACAACTATTTCAATTTAAAAACACACATAATTAAAACAGCACAAATAAACAGCCTATGACATGTAGACAACAGAAAACAGGTGGGTCTTTAGCTTATTTTTAAACACTTTCACTGATTCTGCCTGTCTGATATCCAGTGGAAGACGGTTCCAGAGAGTTGGTGCCCGGAAGGAGAACGCACGCTCACCGATTGTCTTTTTTCTAACCCAGCGGAATAATGAGCAGGGCAGAGCCTTGTGAGCGCAGAGCCCTTGAGGGCACATATGGGACGAGAAGGTCCTTTAAATAAGAAGGCGCAGTGCCATTTATAGCTTTGTATGTTAGCAGGAGCATCTTGAAATCCGCTCTAACATGGACAGGGAGCCAATGAAGGGAGGCCAGCACTGGTGAGATATGGTCGTATTTCTTAGACCCAGTCAAAATGCGAGCTGCAGCATTTTGGACCATTTGTATACCATGGAAGCTCTTTTTTGGCAGTCCCGACAAAAGGACATTACAATAATCTAATCTGGATGTCACAAAAGAATGGATCAGAACCTCAGCATCTTCAAAAGAAAGGATTGATCTAATCTTGGCAATTCTTCTGCGGTGAAAGAATGCTATTTTTATCACCCCCTTTATGTGAGGGTCAAATGTGAGGCTCTGATCCAGAATGACACCGAGATTTTTAACCTTGTCCCTGCACTGGATGACACAATCATCCAAGGTCAAGACAAGACCATCACCTGGATGATTTAGTCTAGCTGGACCGAATTTTATCATTTCAGTCTTGTCTGAATTTAATAGCAGAAAGTTCGCTGATAACCAGCCCTTCACAGCAGCCAGACAGGTCTTTAACGTAACTAAGTCTGAGACATTTCCTGCTGTTATATGCATATATAGTTGTAAATCATCAGCATAACAATGAAAAGCAAGACCAAAAGAATGCAAGATCTGACCCAGTGGTGCTAAGTACAGTGAGAACAACAGAGGGCCCAGAACGGACCCCTGTGGGACTCCATACTTGACTGCCCGGGATGCAGACAATACATTATTGTGTAGAACACATTGGGATCTATTTAACAGGTATGACTCTAGCCACTGGAATACTTGGCCTGAGATGCCAAACAGGTTCCTGAGCCTATCTAGTAATATGTGATGATCTACTGTGTCAAAAGCAGCGCTCAGGTCCAACAATAAAAGAACAGATGTTGAGCCTGAGTCGACCGTCAATAGTAAGTCATTTACCACCTTAGTGAGTGCTGTTTCAGTAGAGTGGTTGGTGCGGAATGCCGACTGTAGTGGCTCAAACAGATTATTAGAAGACAGAAAATCTACAAGCTGTTTTGAGACCACTTTTTCAAAAACCTTAGATAAAAAAGCCAAATTCGAGACAGGTATGGATAAATAAAGAGCTTCGTCCTTGAAATTCTATCTGTGTGTCGTCTCATCCATGATGGTTATTGTAAATGTTATCATGACCGATGAAGTTAAATCACAGAAGCTTTGATAAGAACATAAATGAAGCACAAGGGCAATACCAGAGTACTGTACCTCAACTTATTGAGGAGGGCCAAGATTGAGGTGATATTGAGGTGGAACTTTACTATTCCGTACATACTGTATGCACACCTTTTAAACAGACAAAATAATCTTCAATGAATTCACCATAATGGTTGTGATCATAGTCTATTTACAGGTCAATGTCTGACATGAACTCGTTTGTCCATGGATTGTAATGCTTAATGATTAGGATATGGAATGGAATGGCTTACAGTACAGTGCAGCACTTGACAGAAAGACAAAAACTGAGCAGAGGGGAGGACTTTGCTCCTGTGTTTACATTATTCATAGGGATGCTTACTGCTAGGGAAGGCACACAATACCGAGACAGTCTGCCTATTAAATTATTAACATAAACTCCAGAACTCTCTCTTTCATATTGTTCAGGCTTATTCTCCCGAGCCCAGGCTATTCTTCGTTTTCAATGTTCCCCTCCTGCCTGCTTCTCTGTTTCTCTATTTCCCGCAGCTTTCCTAAATCCTCCCCTCCCTCTTCCCAACAGTTTTGATTTCTGGTGATCAGGTAGAGAGAACAGCAAACAGAATCCAGAGACACCAGGGTAATAGATGGAAGGTGTGCTTGTATGCATGGTCTATATGCTCTGCTTTCACATTCAATTACATAGTAGGACAGAACCTGTTCTACTTCAAATATGGCACATATAATAACAAGCTCTGTATACAGTACATAGCCAGGTAAATATGGATTATGGAGGGGATCAACAGAGTCCGGTCCAGATATCCAGGCTTTCCAACCGGTCCAGAAATTGTACAGGATCAGCAGAGGTAGGTCCATAACTCAGTACTTACAAACTTAGAAAGGTGACAGGATCAGCAGATGTCGGTCCAGATCTCTGGGCTTATAAATGGTCCAGAAAGATTACAGAAAGGTATTTTGGGTGAGAGAGACTGGATGACTTCTGACTGGCTAACTGATATAAGAAAACCAATATACAATGTGTATGTGTATGTGTATGTGTGTGTGTGTGTGTTTGTGTGTGTGTGTGTGTGTGTGTGTGTGTGTGTGTGTGTGTTTGTGTGCTTGTGCATGTGTGTGCTTGTGCGTGTGTGTGCATGTGTGCATGTGTCAATGAATTCTACTGTGGTAGCGGGAGCACACACTACCAGGGATGGAAAAGAAAACTACTGGTGCATGAAGCAACTTCAATGTGATTTAGACAGATAACACAAGAAATCATAAAATACTGCCAGTAAGCACATTTCCAAGGTGAAAAACTAGGTGTATCACTTGCAGAAATGTGAAATAAAGAAAATAGCTGTCCCATTTTTCATCATATGGATGTGGCGGCTGAAGCGACTACAAGTATGATCTAGTAATATTTTATCAAATCGGATAGTGTTCTGTGTATTGTATGTCAGTGAAGTGTGCTCAGGAGCTGAGTAATATGGAGGCTGCAGTGAGATGAGATTCACACAGTATACATAAAACCAATCACATGAATGGGCTAACGTTTCAGCCCAAGGCCAAAGACCTAACTATGCCTCCCGAGGCTCACGAGCAATGTATACTGACCTTCACTTCCACATGCTTTACAACCTACAACCTGTCCCCCAGGTTGCTTCCCACACACTAACAGACTATACTGTACATACTCAACATACCTCCAGATGCTGCACTCAGATACTGACCCTGGATATGGTCCGAAATGGTTCCAGAATGAACTCGAATGCTGCCCTAGAATGGTCTTAAATGTTTCAAGAGCATCCTGAAATGCTGCCCTAGAATGGTCTTAAATGTTTCAAGAGCATCCTGAAATGCTGCCCTGGAATGGTCTTAAATGGTTTGAAAATGTACTCAGAGATATTGCCCAAATAGTCTCAACAGTCTTCAATGGTTTGACAACGTGTTGGTACAGTGCGTGTGTGGAGTTCAGGAAGGATCAGTGACACAGGTGTGTGTGTTGTTGACCTAACCTGAGAAGAAGGAAAGTAGTGTTGTTACTGTTCATAGCTAGCGTGTTGTGAGTGCTACAGGTGTATATACCTGCATTAGCCAGCTTTCCAGCTGGGAAATCAAGACCAATTGCTTGTCCACAGTCACCCCGGGGCTTCAACAGTGCTCACTCCGGGCCTATTCTGTGCTTCAAATGTATTTTTCCTCCTGGTTGGTATGAGGAAAAAAAGCACTGAGAGGCACCGGTTTAGAGCGAAGGCTGAATCTCATCCGCTTGGTGGGTGGCAGGCATAATCTAAGTTAGCTCGCTGCCTACACAAGAAAACGCTACACAAACGAATGTTACCAGAACCCTGTTGGGTTGAGCATTTCATACAGTTCGCCACCCTATGGACTGCAGAATGTAAACAAACTGGAGATCATTATATGGGGCGGGACTAGAGAGCCCAGCTGTGGAAATTCAAACAGGCATGTTTGTTTACTAGGCTCGAAGAACCGGCCATAAGCACTAGCTGGCCCCTGGTAAGCCGGCTTATATCTCTGCCTGTTTGTCTGTCTAGGGGTCTGGGCTGCTGTGTGCTTTGGCAACAAAACTGGGGACACTCATCAGAGGAGCCAGACAGAGCAGTGTTAGGCCCTGGGCACCGCATAATAGAGGCCGTCCTTGCTGCCTGTCCCTGCTGCCCACTGATTGATCAGCCCACAAAGCCCATGGAGCACGGCTCAGATCCACTTTCTGTCTCAAAGCTATCCTTCAACATTATAAAAGAGGCTGTGTATGGGTGGGTGGCTTCTGTATGCCGTATGTGAGTCTTCGAGGATGTTAATGTGTTGGTATGAATGTGTAGGCAGGATCTGAAAGTGTGTAGTGTGTGTGTGTAGTGTGTGTGTGTGTAGTGTGTGTGTATGTGTGTGTATGTGTGTGTGTGTGTGTAGTGTGTGTATGTGTGTGTGTGTGTGTGTGTGTGTGTGTGTGTAGTGTGTCTAGTGTGTGTGTGTGTGTGTGTGTGTGTGTGTTATCCATGTGTGGGAGGTATGTGGGCTGTGTGGGAGGGAGGAGACCTTAGGTCATCTTCATGTTCAGTTCACTCAAGAGTGACCATAATCTTTTCTTAGGTCTGATAGGGGTCTTGGAAGCTCAACGCTTGGCTGCATCACCTTTCGAATGATATGCATGCACATGTGAAACAGGTCGACCGTATCGAACTATAATGCAACAGTGGCTGAGGAGGGATCAGATGCGGCTCCATCTAATACTATTCATAGAACAGTACCCTGTCCATTAGCTTTCCAAGTTTTTACGAGTCCTATGATTTTTCCATATACAGTATGTGACCTTATGAATACCAACAATGTTTAATACTACCATTTGCATTCATGGCCATTTTTCATATGAGGAGATTATGGTGATTTTTATTGGAGGCCTGTGACTATAGTTGCGGTGATGGTGTGAGGCTACTCTCATGGCATATAAATGACCTGTGGTACCACCATCTGTCATACTGTACTGTAACCCAAAGGCTGGGTTGTATTTTCCAACTAGACAGGTGTAACGGGTTTGTTGTGAGGTGTGGACCCAGGTGCGGTGCAGGTGGTAGGCAGTGTATGCAAAAATAAAAGCTCTCTTTACCGAGATAATAACAATGGCAGTTATACAAGATACAGACTAACACAAAAACAAATAAACAATAATAATAACTTTTATTTGTATAGCACTTTTCCTGCAAACGTTGGGTTTGACAATGAGATCAAGGTCTCAAGCACTAGGAACAGACGATATTGACATGGAACACATCACATGACAAGACACATGGAGAAGACTGAGCAGGTAGTGCAGGGGAGTGAGGGCATAAATGACACAGGTGAGCAAACACACAGGTGCCATACATTAGTCCATAATGAGCTGGGAGCAGAGCGGCTCCATGGGCGGCCGGAGGGAAACACCTTGGGGTCGCTCTGGAAACTGCGTCCGCATCCATAACAGTTGGAGCTTTCTTCATGAAAATTGGATTGGTGCACCGCATGTTGGTCAGAGGACCCTGCTCCATTGATGAGGTTGTTGTGGACTGCTCTCCCTTACTCAGCCTATAGTTTTTTTTCCAGCCTAGATCAATAGTTGGCGGTTAGCTGTATGCAGCGCCGCTGAAAGGTCAATGACAAATGAGACAGGCGGAGCTGTACTTTATTACACCTGTGTGTTTAAAATGCCGTAGCCACCATTCGCATAGCCCTGTGGTAATTGGAATAGCTTTGAGGGTTGCTTGAGAGAGCTCTGTTCAAATAAGCCAGTCAATCTGTTCACAGACTTTAATGTTTAAAGATAAACTATAATAAAATAGGTGAAGAAGAATCCTATACAGGCTCTAAAAATCTTGGCTCTAAAAACATTGCGCAAATTATAAAAGCTAGATAATAAGCAACAAACAAACATGACATTTGCGGACAAAGCAACACATCATCAAGACGAAATACCTTATTTTTTTCAATTATGTCCAAGAAAGATTGGGCCTATTATATAAACCATGCAACAATGCTAATGTTATTAACGCATTTTCTTATCTTTTCATAAAGACAATTATCTCTGTTAATTAAAACTACTACACCTACACTCTAAAACTATGTTTTACTTGGGATGCAAAGCAAGAGTGTATTTCAAGAAAGACAAAAGGCAATTTGACTAAAGGATTTGACTTGACTATGGTAAACCTTGTGATCTGTGGCAATTCACAGAACCGCCCACTGCTGAATATGGGATTTCAGTTGTTCATCTGGAACACTACCTCTGAAAGCTTTGTGGGTATGCCCTCTATATAATTAATTATCAACTAAGCCTAATGTCACACTATCAAGAATAATTTTGGATAAATGGCTTGCAATGAAGAAAAATCGATTTACGTCTACATTCATAAATCTAACTCAAACCACACACACACACACACACACACACACACACACACACACACACACACACACACACACACACACACACACACACACACACACACAAACGTATGCACACACACACAAACACACAGACACTTTCATAATGCAACAGCACACCTAACATAGCCTTTCTCTAAGGGATATAGTTGAAAGATGATAGTGGTTAGGCTAGACAGATAACCTTTTTTAATTTCCTGCCAAGAGCTTGATTAGGTAGCAGTCTCTACCTCTGAACATTGTTAATTCATCATCAGAGGTGCAATATCTATATGTCTCAAAGGGGCTTGTTTAAGTAGGGGAGAGGTCTGTATCTGGGATATACAGCTGAGAATGGTTTAGCTGACCTGTATGCATTGGATTGATAAGGTATGATACACATGCACATGTACACTGTACATGTAGGTGTTTCCATGCTGTGACTTCATTGGGTTGGTTCTTAAATAGAGAACGGGCAGGTCTGGGTCAGTGAAGGTCTGTATTGGTGACGTAATACAGACCTCAGCTGAGGGTGAAATGGACCTCCATAAACTACAGCAAACATCTAATGGATTTATTGATCAGGGGGCCATCTGGTAGTTCCTGTTCACTGTGATAGATTCAGCGCAGGAGAGGCTGCCTGCTGCAGGAGGTTGAGCAGAATTATGTCCCTCATTTAAATTCCCTACCATACCACCCCAATGCCTTTCTCTTCCATCTCTCTCTCGCTCTCTCTGCTTTGCAGTTCAAAGGATTCTCTACACTGTTAAGCCTGTCATAACCAGCCTGTCAGAACTGAAATGCACTCATTTACATATACACATTCTCTAAGACACGCACACACACTCTTTCACTCTCTCTCTCTCTCTCTCTCTCTCTCTCTCTCTCTCTCTCTCTCTCTCTCTCTCTCACACACACACACACACACACACACACACAAACACATACATGCAAACATACACACACACACACAAAACCTACACCATTGACTTGTACCGTTTATGTGTATGTTTATCCGTATCCCTTAATCCCACTCAATCTCACATTCTGTTCTGTTCTATTATAGTGGCACTTCTCTAAATGTAATGATAACAAATTAGCTTGAGGGGAGCCCTTTGCTGTGATGAAGTGATGGGTTAATGAGATTAGCACAGATGTTGAAGGGGCTAGTTTATGGAATTAGGCTCCCTCCTTTGCCGACCAGGCATTTTCGCCGTTCACACATGAGCCAAATGCCGATTCCCGGGTTGCTCCCTTTCACACATGTCGGCGATTCCCTGGTTGCGCGATCTACTAGAACTGGAAAAATATGATGATGAATACATGTGGGACGGAGGTATGATATGGCAGATATACTGTATATATGGTACATGGCAGTTGCACGTGCCCGTCCCGCTCCAGTGAGTCAACTTGTGTTACGAGTGCTTACCATCACCAAGTGCGCTCGCCGACTAAAGCACTTGATTATCGTTAATATAAACATACTATACTAGTCCATAAGCACAGTATGGGAGAACTTGGTGATAAGCAATACGAGTTGACTCAATTAGACATAATGCGCTCTGCGCTACGGGCTATGCGGGATGCAAGACAGCTGAGAGGAGACGGTGTGTGTGCACTGCGTTTATATCACAAAATGTAGACTACATTTGATAAGTAAAAGTAAGCTAGCTAAGTAAGTAATCTAGCTAACTATGATTGGAAATTAAGTACTATCCAGTTAGAATTATAGAAGATCTAGTTGTGTTTTCCTGCTAGTCTCGCTGCCTTGGTTTGAACAGACTTTGGGATCAACTACAACATCTCCATAGGCTACATTAGAACTTTGCATCCTTTGAAAAAAAAAAAAGGTATGATGTAAGGATCTTGTAACTTCACAAACAATAGCAGCATTTAAATTGTTTCGTTTATGTTCAACTGGAAAAGGTAGTGAGCACAGAATTTCGAGTTTTGACTGCTGGGAGTTCGTTATAAATGCCTTTAAAAAAAAACTTTCCACCTGTAGGCCTACGTATATACGTATATATCTGCCATATATCATACCTACACTATGATTGGAAATTAAGTAGCGTCCAGTTGTGGAATTATATTTAGCGATAATGGGGCAGTTCTTATGCGCTCTGCCCTGCTGGTTGTGCGATGCAGGACAGCTGTGAAAGGAGACTGACCAGGCAATAATCAGGGTCCATTCAGAAATACATCGACCCTGCAAATTGCATGGAATAATACATGGTCTCGACCAGGGTAATTGCCCGAGCGGATTTCCCTGGTCAGTCCCATTCACACTTACGTCGACCCTGGAAATTGCATGGAATCTACTGGGAAGGCTCGTATGTGTGAAAGGGGCATAGTA
>NC_137675.1:71865594-71898094 GCF_963989245.1 Nansenia antarctica
CTCAGGCAGTGTGTCCCTCTCCCCCCTGTGCTCCTCTCTCCCCTCCTCCTCTTCTTCTCCTGCACCAGAGCTCAGTCCACACAGCCAGTGAGCCGCTGATGAGAGCAGAGCATTTGTCTCTCCCAGTCCTCCATCCCCCTCTGTTAGTCTGCGGCGGGCGACTTACTGCTACAGGTGCAGAATGGGAGAGCGGGCAATTGTGTGTGTGTGTGTGTGTGTGTGTGTGTGTGTGTGTGTGTGCGTGTGTGTGTGTGTGTGTGTGCGTGCGTGCGTGTGTGTGTTGCGTGTGCGTGTGTGTGTAGAGACGGAGAACAAGACACGTTGCCTGCTGAATTATTGCATTTGCTTCACATTTTCAATCTTGTCCTCCCTCATTCATTCTCAGTGATTCCCTGTCTGCCTCTCAAAGGCACGAAGATACCACACACACACTGTAAGAGAGCAAGCAAAGAGACGTGACTACTGTGCTCAGAGCAGGTGCGTCAATCAAAATGTAATAAAAGAAAGACAAAAATGTGTAGGTGGCGTACACTCAAAAAAGGTTTCTAAAACGTCTAAAAGAATGACAATACCAACTAGAGTAGATCTCACCATGCCACAGAAAACTGACAATGTTTACGTATGTTTTACGTATGCCTCCATCGGCCATGAGGGGAACTGCCAACACCTCCTACAGAGGGGAGGAAGTGCATTGCGTTGGCGGGGTGGTGGAGGCATGAGCCGCCCGACTTGCAACCCGAAAGTCGCCGGTTCGAATCGCAAGTCACAATCTGTAACTTTGTCTCATATCCCCATGGAACTACATGCACAAATATATCTGAAGTGTGCAAAATAAACAAAGCCATTTAAGAATCAGTCAGGACATCAGAATACCACATTTTGTATTTCAAAGAGCCTATATATTGAATATAACATACAACATAATTGGTGTAACTGTGCAGTACCCTAACCCTAGCTTAATGTAAAAGAAAAACAAAAAATGCAGTCGTGAAGCACCAATGCTTGATAGCATTCTAAAACAGAACACACATCTGAAGCAATAATGACATCTAATGAAATATAATTCTACATTTATGCAAGAAGGTCTATACACCGGTAATTTGCTGAAGTTAAAAAGTTAAAAGTGGACACAAAAACACTGCCTTGCTTTTGCTTCAGTAAAGTCTCTCTCTGTCTGTTTGTGTATGTTTCTGATATTTCTGATATACAGTAATAGCCTCTCTGTATGTTGTACAGAATAACATTGAACCAGTATGCGTGCATTGATTATTAAAGGGAGGAGTTTATGGTAAAATGTATTTCTAGCTGGGCAAAATAAACCTCTACGATATCATCGTCTCATATTAATATTTCAGTTAAAAATACATGAATTTGCATTTAAGATGTGGCTTCTCCACAAAACCTTTACAGAGCATCCACCAGTCTTCCTCTGCAAGTCAAGACTCCTTTGCTCCTTTTCACTTTCTTCATTTATTAGCTCCAAGTTACCATCTGAGGAGTGCAATCTAGTAGAAGACGGCTTCCTGCTCTGAAAACAGCTCCCTAAACTGCAGCGGGATCTGCCCTTTCCATCCCCCCATGACACATCTGAGTCATTATCAGGCTGTAGAACAACTGGCATCTTTGGTCCTCTTTTATGACTCACCCAGGCCAAGTTAATAGTGTGGCTGTTTATGGAGATCGAAACAACATCAGGGACATTGAAATGTCAAATGTTCTGCATTCCAAGTGCGAGGGCCTGACTCATTCTCACAGATGTGTAGGCTTGTGCTGTACAGTACAGTATGTGTTCTCTGTTCTCTGACAGCTCCATGAGATTTAATCACTAGAGACGTGGTAGAAAAAAGCCTTTCCACTCAGGGGTCGTATACACATCAAGCCCACACATGCCTAAAGAGGTATTCTATACAGAGGAGGATTGTAATTGGATTAACACATACACTACACACACACACACACACACGCACGCACGCACACACACACACACGCACGCACGCACGCACGCACGCACGCACGCACGCACGCACACGCACGCACGCACGCACGCACGCACGCACGCACGCACACACACACACACACGCACGCACACACACACACACACACACGCACACACGCACACACACACACACACACACACACACACTACACACACATACACACACACACACACACACACACACACACACACACACTGTAACTCCTAGTTACTAATTAATAGTTATTACCCTTAGTGTCCATCAAGTCACACCTATGATTATACAAAATAACAGATTTTTAATTGATTTAATTCTGTACATACCAGATCTGTCTTATATGTATCCACTTGTTTTCATCATAAAACACACATTTTACAACCATGTTATTATAGAATGGACATACAGTACTGTTCATAAACAATTATAATGTTAACTTTATGTCTTTGACATGTGTGACATGTGTACATCTTCTGGGACCTGGGACCTTTACATTTTTTCAGCAGACACTCTTTCCTGACTTTCACTTTCCTTCACATTTTCCATTATTTGACATGAAAAATATTTGACTTTCACACTGTGAGGAAGTTTCCTCGTCATCACATCATAAAGCACTTTGAACTGCAACGTTTGCAGGAAAAGTACTATACAAATAAAAGTTATTATTATTATCAGTTAATGGTCAAAGTTCTCAGACACCTAGCTGTCATATTCAAAGAGGCTTTCTAGCACCTCACTTATGTTACAAGAGAGAACATACTGCTCTGTTGTACAGAGAGAGACATAACATAACATTAACAGGGTTAAACCTAAAAGTAACATACATACAGTCCAATCATACACAATTCTCAACTGTCAACAAGCATGCACATTTACACATTCCGCTTAATACACAGCCACACTACTTATAAATCTCAATTCAAATCCAGTCTTTTAATGCCTGAATCCAAGAGCAGAATAATTAGCTCGGAGTGTTTTCATCCCTACAGTAGCGTTCGTGAAAGGAACAGCTCAAAGGCTCGACATAAATATCCAATTAGGCAGGCTAAAAACATCAGGGGGAATCAGAGATTCATTCGAGATATGATTTAACCACCAGATTCAATTACACAGCATACTCTGCTAAAGACATCCTATGTCTCTCATCAACAACACTGTCCAAGATGGAATGATGAACAATACTAGTTCTAGAGATATACTTGATTAATCCCGCAGGGGACAACACAGCAGTGTAGGTAGGATACATTAGTTGTGATGCCAGCAACCCTCCAGTCACCAGCTCACCTCCGGCTCCCTCCTGGGGTGGGGATGGAACCAGCGACCTACTGATTGCTGACCAGCCTCTCTAACCTCTAGGCTAGCTGCCACTCCCAAGCCTGGGTGAGTCATAAAAGAGGACCAAAGATGCCAGTTGTTCTTCAGTCTGATTATGACTCAGATCTGTCACAGGGGCATGAAAAGGGCAGATCCTGCTGCAGTTTAAGAAGCTGTTTTCAAAGCAGGAAGCCGTCTTCTACTCGATTCCGCTCCTCGGATATTAACTCAGAACAGCTTGAAGCAAATACATTTAAAAAGTGAAAGAAAATATAGAACTCCTCTCAAATTGTCAAGGGAGACAGTTTTACCAGCAGGAGAAAGACTGGTGGATGCTCTGTAAAAGTTTTGTGGAGAAGCCACATCTTAAATGCAAATGAATGTATTTTACAAACTGAGATATTCAAAGATGAATGCATAGGAGACAATGATATTGTATGGCTTCATTTTTCTCAGCTAGAAGAGTCCTTCCTGTTGCAGTGGTAAAGAGTCCTTTCAGGATGCTGATTGCAGACAGAAAACATGTCACACCCTCAAACCTATCCCAAGAACAGTCAAACACACATAGGCTACACTCTTAAACATACCCCACACAAACACCCACAAGGTCAGCCAATCGCACCTGTGCTACTTTTTAAACAATATTGCAGTCTAGAAGCATGAGAAAAAGAGCATCTGTATTAGGGCTTGGAATAGCGTGGGATCTCATGATTACGATATTGTCACAATACATAGGCTGTGATTCAATACATATTGCGATACTCAATGTATTGGGATTTAATACTATGATATATTACTATATTCATATTATTGATTCAATAATTAAACAAATAAAGGTTCAAATTAAATTAACACATTTAAATAAAATGAAAATCCTCAGTGTTGATACAGAATCACAGAAAAAGATCATATCAAATAATAATGAATGAATAAATAATGAATAATTACACATAAATAATACCCACTGTATGTATATTCTCCTCCACCACCAGTCCGTTCTGTTAACTGAAAATGTGTCTGTGACATAGAGAGCTGACGAAAGATGAGGCGTATGTGTAAAAAGAGTGTACTTGCTGCCATCCATCAACTCCACAGTGAGTTAAGATGACACCAATAGCAGGCAATCAATGGCTGTTCTGTACTTTATATATTTGAGTTTTTAAATCTGAGCGTAGTCAAACTTGTTTGGGAGAAAAATGTGTGTGTAGCGGGGCTTCCCTATGCTTAAAGAACACACCTCATTTCATTATAATTATTAATATATAATAATTGTTTTATTGCCATGCAATCAACTAATTTGGTAATGTATGTTCTAGGCAGGATGGCAACCCTGGAGCAATTAGGGGTTCAGTGCCTTGCTTAAGGACACCTTGACACGTGGCCAGCCAAGGTTTGAACCGCCGAACCTTGCGATCATTAGACCCCGGCTCTACCTCCTGAGCCACAGCCGCCCCTACACGCCTCATTTCAGGATGGGTGGATGGGATGATTGCCTGGGCAGGCTATGGTAATTGATTGTATGCTCCACTGGTGGCTGTCATTATGATTATTAGTTGTTGTCAGTGACTGTGGGCTAATCTTCACATAACTTAATATGAGAGGTAAGAAGTTAGTACAACAGTGCTGGCTGTTTGTCAACATTTTAACAACATAACAAACCTAGTATACTGTGTGTTCTCTAAAAAAAACATGTTGAACTGCAGTAATCATCAAAGGCATGTAGCGGAGAGATAATAATGACGTTGTGGCTGATATCGATCACGCTCTCCAAATGGATGGGTTTGTTGATTCTCACTCAGGCGTTTGTCTGCTGGGAACATAGTGATGATGCAGACACAGAACATATCGTGCTCATATCCAGAACTGTTATATTACATTTACATTTAAGGCATTTAGCAGATGCCTTTTATCCAAAGCTACTACAAATACATTTCTTTTTTTCTTTTTCTTATGATGACCGATGGATACATGATTAACTTACTTAGACAATTTTGGTCTAAGTAAGTTAATCATCTATCCGTCAGTCATCATAAGAAAAATAAATGTATGCTAGAAGAAGGGGCCATTGGCAGTCACAATGCTAGAAGAAGTTCTCTATGATGTTAGTTTCTCAGTCTGCCAGTTATTAAGCTTACAGAGTAGATCAAACCAATTTAGAGTCTGTGAATTTAATGTTAATTTCTCTACCATAAGCCTTCTCCAAAGTAATTTCCAATTCCAATTCCAATTCCAATGAACATTCAATTCACGGACAACAGCTCTGGGGGACATTCCTGCCAATTGCATGCTCCCTCAAAACTTGCATCTGTGACTGTGGCATCAGTTTAATCAGTTTCAGGACCCTGGACAGCAGCCACACCGACAGAGGGGCAGAGTTAGCAGATGCCTTTATCCAAAGCTACTACAAATACATTTCTTTTTTTCTTTTTCTTATGATGACCGATGGATACATGATTAACTTACTTAGACAATTTTGGTCTAAGTAAGTTAATCATCTATCCGTCAGTCATCATAAGAAAAATAAAGAAGAAGGGGACATTGGCAGTCACAATGCTAGAAGAAGTTCTCTATGATGTTAGTTTCTCAGTCTGCCAGTTATTAAGCTTACAGAGTAGATCAAACCAATTTAGAGTCTTGCGCACAGTAAAAAAGGCCAACAGTTGGCTTTTTTTTCTTTCTCTCTCTCTAAAGACGGAGGTTTAAGGAAGTATATAACATTGCCCTGAATGATCCCCAAGTACCACAGGCAATTGATCCTCCTAAGTGCCCAACTACTGTTATTCCAGTTAGAGACAGAGGATTAAAAGACCAACCATTCACAGTGATGTAGGTATTGATGTAGGTATCAAAGCCTGAGACCTTGGACCAATGTACAGTACATTGTATGCAGGCAAGTTGTGTGTGCACACGGATAAAAGGTGTCCCTGATGTCCAGTACTTTCATCTTCACTGTACTGTACGGCATCTCTTGAACCAGAAACAGATGTGTACCATCCCTCTGGTTAAGGAGCAATGGACGGAACTAGAGAGTGGCCCTAAACTCATCACAGATACAGGAGTCTGGCCAGTGGTTTTGTGATTAAGGTTCTCAGTGGTGCTACATGCGTCATTTAGCTTGAGATGAGGCAGTGTGAGAAGGTTTTAGGCAAGGCAAGGCAAGGCAAGTCAAGGCAAGTTTATTTGTATAGCACATTTCATACAACAGGGGCAATTCAAAGTGCTTTTAGGAGGAGGGGGTCCGGGGATTGGTTCAGGGTTTGCGTCACTATGAAGCAGTTAGTGCCACTCTGCTCCCTCCTGCCTTCCCTTCCTCCCTCCTTAACATCAACAGTCCTTGAAGTTCTCAGGCCATGGTCATGAGCGGGTTGAGAGTGGAGAGATGATTAATTAGAAATGAGACAGTGAGACAGTGAGGGGGATTAGTGGGAGTGGGTATATAGATAGATGAGTAATAGTAAACAGAAGCTGCATGCTATAATATACTATATAATATATAGACACTGAACAAAAATATAAATGCAACACTTTTGTTTTTGCTCCAATTTTTTCACAAGTTGAAATCAAAAACCTTCTATGTACACAAAAAGCCTATTTCTCTCAAATTGTGTTCACAAATTTGTTTAAATCTGTGTTAGTGAGCACTTCTCCTTTGCCAAGATAATCCATCCACCTGACAGGTGTGGCATCCAGATGCTGATTAGACAGCATGATTATTGCACAGATGTGCCTTAAGGCTGGTCACAATAAAAGGCCACTCTAAAATGTGCAATTTTATCACACAGGACAATGCCACAGATGTCGCAAGTTTTGAGGGAGCGTGCAATTGGCATGCTGACTCCAGGAATCTCCACCAGAGCTGTTGCCTGTGAATTTAATGTTAATTTCTCTACCATAAGCCTTCTCCAAAGTAATTTCCAATTCCAATTCCAATTCCAATGAACATTCAATTCACGGACAACAGCTCTGGGGGACATTCCTGCCAATTGCATACTCCCTCAAAACTTGCATCTGTGGCATCAGTTTAATCAGTTTCAGGACCCTGGACAGCAGCCACACCGACAGAGGGGCAGGCAGAGGGGCAGGGTGATCGAAGGGGTCTACCAGCCTCACACGGCTGACCCACATCACGCAATCAGGCAATGGCCGCGGGACTATACCCGCAAGGTGGGTCCTTCCCTTTAGTTAAACCTTTTTGTTCACATTAAATACGTCGGGTGGGGCTAAACTGCAGCTTGCTCTCAGTGTCATTTGCTTCCTGGGTTGTGCTTATTTACCTGGTCAGATGTGGTGGTCATCACAATATATATATAATTATACTGTACATATTTTTTATTTATTTATAATAATCTTCCTTCTTTTAGTATTATGACTGGCAATGTCATGTCTGGCAATGCCTGAGCATAGATTACTTTTTCTTGCTATGACTGATGGATAGATGATTCTCTTACTTGTCAAAATGTATTTGTTGTAAGTCGCTTTGGATAAAGGCATCTGCTAAATGCAAAAAATGTAAATGTACTATTATATATTATTATATTATTATTATATACTGCATATATTACCTGGTGCTGAGAGAGGCACAACCCATGACAAGCTTAACCACAAGAAATGAGTAATGCTAATAGAACTCTCTCTGTGTGAACGATTCACTACCTCCATCTGTTATAAGAGCTAGCAGAGGAGGTCTTAGGTTACTCTCTTGACTCATTGTGTCATGGTGACAGGGCCATGGTCAGAAAGCAAACACAAGCCTTCATTCCAAATGTTATATGTGCTGTGTTGATGCAGTGGGCATATACGCATTTGTTTATTTGGGTACATATATCTCTTTACATCTGGCTGTGTACTGTATGGGATTCTGTATGGACTCTCTGTCTCCAGCTCTAGCTCTGTCCATTAGTGGGGTCCTTGGGTGCACTGGCCGCAAAGGTGGCCAGTAAAAGGCTCTCAGCCATATCACTTAAGTGTATCTTCCAAGAATAATGGATATAGATTATTGCACAGTCGACTGATGTGTGAGATTGTGTGTGTGTGTGTGTGTGTGTGTGTGTGTGTGTGTGTGTGCGTACGTGCGTGCATGCGTGCGTGCGTGTGTGTCTAATAATTAGCTCCAGCTGACATGTACCAAAACACTTGATGACTGTTTGGCTACATCCCAACCTCTACCCACACTCACACCCACACCACCTGACCTTTACTGCTCCCTGGAGACCTGCGTACTCGCGTTGAACAACCAAGTCACGATGCAGACGCCGCATTCCAGCGACCTTTTAAAACCAGCACAGAGGCAACGTGTTACAGGGACAGAGAAGGGCAAGAGGATAGGAGAGGGAGAGGAGAGGGAAGAAAGTGAAACTCAGAGTATTTAAACTGTGTAACAGAATTCCTGTCTGCCCTAGTTTTAATTGGGTGGCTTGGAGTTACGACTTGGAGGCAGTCAGATGTGTATGTGTGTGTGTGTGTGTGTGTGTGTGTGTGTGTGTGTGTGTGCGTGTGTGTGTGTGCATGTGTGAGTGTGTGTGTGTATGTGTGCGTGTGTACACGTGCGTGTGCTTGTGCATGCATGAGTATGCATGTGCGTGAGTGTGCGTGTGTGTGTGCGTGTGTGTGTGTGTGTGTGTGTTGCAGAGGATCAGCACATTTTGTGTGTATTCACTGTGTACTGGATCAGATGTTTCTTTATGACGCCCCCTCTGATGAGAAGGCGAGGGTCTATCCATCAGGCCGTGGTTGTGGTGACAATGACATGCCTGGCCAGACCGCCATGCTGCGTCAAGCGATACAGGAGCTGACATGACCAGAATTCCAGAGAGAGGGCTATTTATTCTGCACAACAAACTCAGACCCGGCCAATGAATGAATGAATGAATGAATGAATGAATGAAAGCTTTATTTCGAACATGTGAAGAAAGAAATAGTTATAACAACAAAAGACAAAACAAAAACAAGAAAAAACAGAACAAAACAAGAAAAAACTAAACAAAACAAAAAACACTATTTACTTAACATATCCGAAAAGGAGTAGGAAGAAGCATAAGCTTATTTAATCCTACCCCTTCTCCAATAATCAGAGATTAATAATTAATAATCTGCAGTTGACTTCAATATTAATATAATATTTTTTAAATTAAATCAAATGTATTTACATATTTACCAACAATAGAAAACAGATAATGTAAATAAACAAATAATCTGTGAAAACAACTGGTGACTATCAAAGCCCTTCTTCCTCCTCGTACCTGGTGAAAACCATGTTTTTATACCGCTTTTTGAACTGGGTCATGCTTGGACACCGCTTTAGCTCCACACTCAATCCGTTCCACAGCTTCACTCCACATATAGAAATACAAAAACTTTTTAACGTTGTACGTACATAAATATGTTTTAAATTTAACTCCCCCCTCAAATTATAACTCCCATCTCTATCAAATTTTAAAAAAAAATATTCCTAGGGAGTAGGTTGTTATTTGCTTTATACATTATTTGTGCTGTTAGAAGGTGGACCAGATCCGTGAATTTTAATGTTTTTGATTTTAAGAATAATGAATTTGTGTGATCTCTATAACCGGAATTATGAATTAACCTTATGGCTCTTTTTTGCAATATTAATAGTGATTGTAGTCTACATTTATAAGTGTTGCCCCAAACCTCCGCACAATAATTTAAATATGGTAAAAGCAGTGAGCAGTAGAGAGTGTGGAGTGATTTATGGTCCAGAACGTGTCTTGCCTTACTCAGTACTGAAATGCTTCTTGACAGTTTATTTCGGACATTTTTTATATGAGATGTCCAGCTTATTCTATCATCAATTATCACACCAAGAAACTTAATTTCATGAACTCTTTCAATGTCCACACCATCTACCTGTATCTGTACTTGAGTATTCATTTTATAATGACCAAATGTAGTTAGTTTTGCTTAGGTTTAATGATAATTTGTTTATGTCAAACCATCTTTTTAATTTGCACATTTCTGAAGTAATCATCTCCATTAGCTCCTTTAAATTCCCCCCAGAACAAAAAAATATTTGTATCATCTGCGAATAGTACTAATTTTAATGTTTTTGATACCTTGCAAATATCATTTACTGTATATAAAGAATAAACAGTTTCGGACCCAATACTGACCCTTGGGGGACGCCACAAGCAATGTCCAAGCATGACGATGAATACTCTCCCAACTTCACAAATTGTTTCCTGTCTCTTAAATAACTTCTCACCCAGTGCAATGCTACCCCCCTGATCCCATACCGTTCCAGTTTATTGATTAATATGTTGTGATTGATTGTGTCGAAAGCTTTTTTAAGATCAATGAATACTCCAACTGCATACTGTTTGTGGTCTATAGCGTTTGTAATTCCCTCGATTGATTCAATTAATGCCAGTGATGTTGAACTGTTTGATCTGAATCCGTATTGACTGTCAGAAAGTAATTTATGTTTATCTATGAATTTGTCTAATCTGTTATTGAATAGTTTTTCTAGAATTTTGGAGAATTGTGGAAGTAAAGAAATAGGCCTGTAATTTGTGAAGTGGTGTCTATCCCCAGTTTTATACAGCGGTACAACTTTAGCTATTTTCATTTTGTTAGGAAATGTACAATCAATCTGGACTAATCTGAGCGAGGTCAAGTGCAGTCAACTACAGAAAGTAAAGTGCTCATTGTAAAAGATAAACCACAGGTACAACTGCACTAAAAGATAAACCACCTGCTGTATATCAATAACTGTTTATTTTATAGATGTATTGGTTGTTAGGTAGACGTATTGGTTGGCACATGATGAAGTGTACAGTATGAGAAAACAGCATCTGGTGTACAATCGACGCACACACACACACACACACACACACACATACACACACACACACACACACTCACACACACCATCTATGGTGGGTGGTGGTTAGGAGCTCCATATTGACTGGAACAGGGGTCAGAGGGCTGTTGAGAGATAGTTATAAAACATAGCTTCCTACATTAATACAATCAGAGGGGTCAGAGAGATATTGATTAATATGCTGACCATAGCTGATATGACTTTTATGTATCGTAATGAGGAACGTGGGCAAGCCAGGCAAAAAGGGTCAGACAAGATGATTTGTGTTTAAATGTAAAAAGAAAACATCTACTGTAGTATACAGGAGCTGCTGTGGGCCACTGAAATTCTAATGAGGCATGAGCTTTGCACCAACACAGATTATTAGTAAAGAGAAAAATAGAAGCATCATATAAAAAAAATATGAAGATCAAAGGAGCTTGGCTTAGGTAGAAAAAAAACTGTTTGCCGTTTTCTGTACTGGTGTAGAAACATCATAATTACCCTAGTAGCAACATTGTACACACTCACACTCACACTCACACTCACACTCACACTCACACTCAGTGTAAACTCGATAGCGATAGCGATAGGATGATAGCAGAGGAGGTGGAATGCCTAAAGATGTTGAGCTTCACTCAAGCAAGATTTCACTTGTTGCTGCAGTATCTACTGTATACGTATCTAACATGTTGGGCAACTTAATGTAAAGTGTAACCAGACAGTAAAGACATTATATCAGCTTTTGTTCCCTCAAATGTGAATGACTGTGTATGTCTTATTACGTATGTAAGTGAACACATCTTATTACGTATGTGAGTGAGCGTGTATGTCTTATTACGTAGGTGAGTGAACATATGGGGGCTTCCGGTTACGAGGTAAACGCGTGGAGGGTGGCTCCCAGTATTTAAGATTTTAAACCTCACTTATGGTGATCCCTAAACCTTATTTTTAAGAAAAATGATTAGAAAAAGTTCAGTTGCACAACTTGTCTTGAGGATTTGCCCAACAGACCAAAGGGACACCCGACCATCTGCACCTCAACTTTTAACAGAAGACGCTAGCAAAGTAGTTAACATAGCGGCTGAAGCCTCAACGAACCTGCCTACCGATCTACAAAATCTCTGCTTAATGCTAGTCACAGACATGGAGTGAGCTTGAATGTCTTATTATAGTGGTCACCAACGCGTCGACTGGTAGATCTTTGAGACTTTGCCTGTAGATCTTTGTCTGACTTTCCCTGTCCCAAAAATAATAGAAAATGAGCCTAATAAATACATAAATAGCCTACGTTTTGCACGTGCCTCTCTCCCTCTCTCTCTCTTGAGCCAACTGTTGTGTTGCAGACGCTGCATGAAAGTGACCAATCAGATAAGAGAATAGTACTGGTACGTGACTCGCAAATAAATCTATGACAGGTGGTGACAGTTGGTGACGCGAGGTAGCTAGCTTGGTGGAGGTTCCACGCAAGAAAGCGGAAACGTACTATTTCCATCCAGAATGGGAAGAAGAATTTCTCTTTACCTTGGTGAAAGACAAGTGTGTATGTATGTTGTGCAACCAAACACAAGCACTGCCTAAAAGAGGAAATCTCTCGCACCACAACACCAACCACCAGAAATTCAAAGACAGCTACCCGCCAAAGAGCACAATCCGTGCAAGGAAAGTTTATGAGCTGAAATCAGGGTTGAAGGTCCAGCAATCGCTTTTCACCAAACCTGCTTCTCAAAATAAGGCTGCTAGTGAAGCATCATTTTGTGTAAGTCACCTTTTGGCTTAACACAAGAAGCCCTTTACAGATGGAGAATTAGTCAAGGAAGTAATGGCCATTACCGCAGAGACTGTTTTCAGTGACTTCAAAAACAAAGAAGAAATCAAAACTGCACTACGTGGTGTACCTCTGGGCCCTGCAACAGTGACAAGGAGGTTCGAGTCACTGTCAGAGGATGTGGACAGACAAGTGTTAAAGGACTTGGCACACTGAATATGTCTCACTACAGTTCGATGAATCTGTGGATGTAATTGGACACAGCTCAGTTTGTTGTGTTTGTCCAAATGGTTTTCCATAATGGTGTTCTACAACAAAGGAGGACTTCCTCACTCTTTTGCACTTAAAGGAGAAAACAAGGGGTGAGGATATTTACAATGAGTTCCAAAAATATGTTGGTGAAAATGACATACCCATTCATAAACTAGTTGCGATTATTACTGATGGGGGCCCCAGCAATGCACGGTGCGCTGAATGGATTTTTTGGACTGTGCCGTAATGACCCTGATTTTCCCTCCTTGTGAATTATCACTGTGTGATCCATCAACAGGCCTTGGCTGGTAAGGTCTTGGACTTTTCTCATGTAATGACACTGGTGGTGAAACAAGTCAACTCGATTTGAGCGAAAGCACTTCAGCAACACTTATTCAAAGCATTATTGGACGAGCTCGATGCTGCATACAGAGACCTGCTTCACCATGCTGATGTGCGGTGGTTGAGTCACGGCAAAGTGCTGCAGTGATTTGTCGACACGCTGCCCGAGATCAAGACGTTCCTGTCGACAAGGACTCTAGCACTCTGAGATTTCCTATGTAAAGTGCTTTTATAAATAAAATGTATTATTATTATTATTATTATTATTATTATTATTATTATTATTATTATTATTATTAACTGTCAGACGATGTGTGGCTACTGGACCTGGGGGTTCTGACAGACATAACCGCAAAACTGAAAGCACTCAACTACGAGCTGCAGGGAAAAGACAGACACCTTCCCGACATGATAAGCGCAGTGAATGGGTTCAAGGCCAAGCTCGGTGTTTGGACCACACACCTAAAGAGTGGGAGGCTCACTTTCCCAACCTGGAGAAAATGGCATAGGCCTTGGAAGACAATGATGCTTTTCACCCCTGAGCAGTACTGGCAAACATGGCAACAGAGTTCAATCGGTGTTTTGGTGAGTTAGATGTCATGGGAGATATTTCTGCATTTGTCTCAAACCCATTCGTGCCCATTGATATAGAGCAGGTAGTAGCCAAATTCCAGCAAGTGGAGTTGACAGAGATGGTTGATTTACAAAATGACATAGAGCTGAAAGCCAGATCAAGGGACAGTGACTTTTGGGGACTTGTCAGCAGAGAGAAGTTTCCTCTCCTCACTGCATGTGCACTAAGAGTGAGTGCCTACTTTTCCACGTATCTATGGGAAATGTCATTTTCACAGATGAAAATAATCCAATCAAAGTACAGGAGCCGCCTTACTGACAGACACCTCACAGACTGTCTCAGACTGGCTGTCAGTAGCTATGAGCCAAACTACAGCACTTATAGACAGTATCCAGCCACAGCCATCACACTGACTTGAGTGAGCATGTGAAAAGTGATGCTGCATAAGATGACTGCACTTAGCACTGACTGAGAAAGTCCACATTACTGTTCTACTTTATAAAATGCTCATTGTAAATATGTTTGTCAATGTTAATAAGTAAGAATAATAATAAGTCAGTCAAAAAAATTTGCATACATTTGAATGTTGGACCAAAGCATTGCATGTAATTAAAATACAGGCAAATAAAAGTACAATCTTAGCTGTCTTTTTCTCTCAACGCTTCAATAGGTAGATCTTGCCTTCACCAAGGCTTAGGTCAGGGATCTTGGGCTTAAAAAGGTTGGTGACCACTGTCTTATTACGTATGTGAGTGAGCGTGTATGTCTTATTACGTATGTGAGAGAACATTTGTCTTATTACGTATGTGAGTGAACATATGTCTTATTACGTATGTGAGAGAACATTTGTCTTATTACGTACAGTATGTGAGTGAACCCATGTCTTATTACGTATGTGAGTGAACATACTGTATATGTCTTATTAGGTATGTGAGTGAGCGCTTATGTCTTATTACGTATGTGAGTGAACAAATGTCTTATTATGTTTGTATGCCTATTGTGTATGTGAGTGAGTACATAATGGCTATTATGGAGGTGAGCACTCAATGGCACAGTATGTGGGCATTAACAGGCTGTTTCTTTCATTTCAGCTTCTTTTTATTGAGAGGCCGAGGGGACAGGGGGTCAACAATACAATAAAACACCCCCCATACTGACCAGTTTCCTTTTCGTAATCCCTCTGCATCAGACTCTAATGTTCAGGTTGTCAAGGAAACAAGAACACCAGCTGTAAATCACTGTCACTATATATATAAAAGCAGTAGTCAGTTGTGTGTGTGTGTGTGTGTGTGGTCATTAGTGACAGGAAACCACCAAAATAAATGTTTCTTTTTTTTAAACAAAGAATCAAAGCCAATTAGTAGATCTAAAGAGAACCTGTCCAAACCTGCTGTAAGAACAGAGTACCGAAAGAAAAACTCCTTCAGGGAAAAGAGACGGCACAGAGCTGCGACCGCCACAACTGTTCTAACGATGCTATTAGCACTTTAAAGGAGGACAATCAATCAGAGAAGTGATCAGCATTAGCTTGTGTAGAGCATTGGACCATTAGTCAGGAGGCGCTGTGTGTGCGGCAGCCTGTATCCAAGTCAACAAGGGTGTACACCTGTGTGCTCTAAGCATGGCCACCTGGTCCTAGGGTCGAGCATAGGGTCAGATATTATCTTGATACACAGTATGTCAAACACATTATTGTGAAACTGTGCGGGCGTGTCTTTGTGTCTGTGTGTGTGTGAGTGTGTGTGCGTGTGTGTGTGTGTGTGTGTGTGTGTGTGTGTGTGTGTGTGCACGTGTGCATGCTACTTTGCATCCTAGGTCACCCTAAAGAGAAAGAGAGAGAAAGGCAAACAGAGAGGGAAGCATTGGAGGATAGTGAAGGTAGGAAATCAGAGGCATTACAATGAGCCGTTCTCTCATTTCTGCCTCCACCAGGGAAGGCATGGCAAGGCAAGGCAAGGCATGTTTATTTGTATAGCACGTACTGTATATATAAGTAAATAATATAAAGTATATATTTCATACAACCGGGGCAATTCAAAGTGCTTTACATACATTATTAAAAAATACAGCAAGAGGAGCATAGTAAGAAAATAAAAATCACAATGAATAAAAGAAAATATAAGAAGTAAATAGATAAAACATTTAATAAAACAATAGTTCATGAAAAAAAGACGTTGATAGAAGTGTTTGTGTTTAATCATAACTGCTGCAAAACATGAAGGTTTTTAGCTTAGATATAAATAAAAAAGTTTGGGCCTTGATTTCTTCAGGGAGTTTGTTCCAGGAGCATGCGGCAGCGTGACTGAAGGCTGCTGCGCCGTGTCTTGTTTTTACTCTTGGAATGTTTAGCTGATTAGTCTCAACTGACCTTAGGGACCTTGCGGGAATATAGGGTGGGAGGAGATCTGATATTGGTATTTTGTGATTTGTATGTAATAAGGAGGATTTTTTATTAAATTCTCTGAAAGACTGGTATCCAGTGCAGGGATCTTAGGATTGGTGTAATGTGTTCAAATTTCTTTGTTTTTGTTAGGACCCTAGCAGCGGCATTTTGAATGAGCTGCAATTTACAAACAGCCCCTTTAGATAGACCTGTTAGTAGACCATTACAATAATCAAGTCTACTCGAAACAAATGCATGGATGAGTTTTTCAAGGTCTTGCTTGGACATGAAACCTCTCATTCTTGTTATGTTTTTCAGGTGATAGTATGCTGATTTAGTTATCGAGTTTATGTGGCTGGTGAAGTTTAGATCGGAGTCTAGAATTACACCAAGATTTCTGACCTGTTTTTTAGTTTGAAGAGAGAGAGAATCAAGTTTTGCACTGACTTTCAATCTTTTGTCAGGTGCACTGAATACAATTATCTCTGTTTTGTCCTTGTTTAGTTGGAGGAAGTTTTGTGTCATCCAGGCGTTTATTTGCTCAATGCAATTACAGAGATTGTCAATGGGACTATAGTTGTACGGTGAGAGGGCTATGTAGATTTGAGTGTCATCCGCATAGTTGTGGTAGGCAATTTTGTTCTTTTTTATGATGTGTCCCAATGGAAGCATGTGGAAATTGAATAGAAGGGGGCCAAGGATTTTACAAAGTTGCCAATGGAGACATAGTAGCTTCTGTCCTGTAGGTAGGATCTAAATCAGTTTAGGGCAGTGCCCGAAAGTCCTACCCAGGTTTTTTGTCTATCTATTAGAATGTAACGGTCTACAGTGTCAAAGGCAGCGCTAAGATCTAGTAGTACCAACACGTTTTCCGGAGTCTGTGTTTACGCGCATGTCATTATGGACCTTAATAAGGGCCGTTTCAGTGCTATGTGGAGGGCGAAAGCCTGATTGAAAGTAATCAAAGAAATCATTTAGGGTCAAAGAATTGCTAAGTTGTTCGTGGGCAACCATTTCAATTATTTTTCCTGTACAGGGAAGGTTTGATATGGGTCTGTAGTTGTTTAGTACAAATGGGTCTAGGCCGTTCTTTTTTAGTAGAGGCTTAATAACTGCAGTTTTCAGGGCTTCAGGGAAGATTCCTGATGAAAGGGAAGTGTTGATTATTTGTATTAGTCCGCCTGCCATGCAGCTAAATATGTTTTTAAAAAAGCTTGTTGGCAGGACATCAAAGGCACAGGTGGATGGTTTAAGATGTGACATGATTTTACGGTGCATGATGTAAGAGTAGAAAATATGGATAAAAAGCTGACTCTTGCTCTCTTGATATTGATAGCAAATGGTCAAAAGTCAAATAATGGACATTACAGTATCAAGCATGCCATCTGAATGTAGGAGATGGACATTCTGAGGGAGAGGATATCTTGTTGAACTCTCAGCTTAACAGGCTTGTTTTTTTCTCCTCTGAAAAATAAGCAAAACACAAAAAATATTTGGCGCAGAGAGGATGTATTGGCTCTGACACCACAGAAGGATCCTGCTGTTATCATTAGGAGACAAATATGATGTCCAACTGAGTTTGTTCTCTTTCTTCACTCAAATCCCTAGCCAGCTAGCTGCCTCCTGGGATGCTGTTCCTCTAATACCCGCCAGTTCTCCTATCCAGTCACATTGGAACAAAGCATTTATCCCCCAAAACATCTGTCTTGTGACCCCGGTAAGAGAGAACATGCTGCGTCATAATCTCCAGGCTGTGAAGTAGCGATAGCGTCCATTATTAAATCTCCCTGTATTTGGTGATGAGTGGATTCTGCAAGAGGAGGTTGAATGCAGCTGGAGGAGAGAAGGCTGACATGGAGCAGACTCAGTAGGAGGTTTATGTCCAGCTGTTTCCCTAGAGAAGCTTTGACCCTTTTGAGAATCCGCTGTTAGAGTAGTGCAGGTCGGTTGGCTTGCCGCAGCACTGTAAGCACCTACATGAATTAAAGATGAGCTCAAATTATACTTCCAGCTTGAATTGACTGGAACAGATTTTAAATTTGCATTTTATTTGAAAGCTCACATCCCGAATTGGCAGGACTATACATTTGTGACATATTTTTGGTCAGGATACAAGCCACCTCTGAACCAAATGGTAGTTCCATTTGAATACTAAATATAAATGTGGTCTAACTGTTCCAACCAAACACAGGAGACTCCACTAACAGGGTACTGGCCATACCTCTTCAAAACGCATGATGTATAATCCATGTATAACAGGAAGTGGGGAATATTACAGACCAGCTAAGCACTGGCTCTGGGTAAAATGCTAGTCATTATCTCATCAGAGAAAGAAACTAAATAGAGCAGCGTCCTGATGAAAACAGCATAATGCTCTCAGATAACCAATGATCTCATGCTCCAATCTACGTACGGCCAGAGAGGTGAGAAGTGTGTTAGGAATATTCATGGGGTGAATACTTCTCATTTTTTTCTTCTTCTCATTCTTCAGTTCACGTAATGCACTGTCCCTTCGGGGGGGGAGGGGTAGCTCCTTAAAGGTCATCGACGTCGGTGTGGGCTCAGCCGTAATGAGGGTTGTTAAAGGTTACCTGAGTTAGATCAACACCATCCCAGAGCACTTTACCTCTCCAGAGGCAGGGAGAGAGGGTGTAAATACAAACATGCCAAATATGTTGCTCTTAGCCTTTCCTCTCGAATGACCTTCCTGGCGAAATCCAGAAATATAATCCATTATTGAAACACTTCTCATACAGTATAGGTGCTAAAAGCTTGTGGAGTTTGTGGATAACAACACGCTGACTATAACAGCCAATGGAAATTCCTCTCCTCCACACACATCTGTTATCATGTGAAAACACTTTGCATAACATGCCAGTTTCAACCAGAAAAAAAAAATCTTGTCAGACACTCATCTCAGTGAAACCATTTACTGGCCATACATTGGTAAGTCAGGGAAGGTGGGGGAAATTGGTTTCACAATGGCGTCATACAAGGTTTTCTTAAATAACTATTTATCTTTCTCAGAATAAATGTACTTCAATTAATTTTGTCTTTTTACTCATCTTTACCATTGGTGGCATTGTGGAGGGTACTGTATGTACTGTATGTGTGTATGCATGTGTGTGTGTGCTTTTTTAATTACCATCATGCATGCTCCTGTCAATAGGCAGAGGCTTTAGAGAGGGCTAGTGTGTGGGTGGGTGTTTGCTACAGCCCAGGGGTCTTCACAAACCTCACACACATACAAAATGTAAACAACTCTGAAAATCTCTCAACAACTCCACTGTGATCAAAGCAAGCATATGAACATCCGCCTCTATTTCACCATCTCATGAATTCTTCATTGTCATGTTTTTTTTGTGTGTTCACGAGAGGGGTGAGAGAGAAACATCAAAGATTTACATGCGTTCATTCACGATTATTTCACACTTTTCTTGTGTCGAGGATTACCAATTGTAGCCTAATGTGAAATGCGTCAGTGACAAAATGCGTCGGTGACTAAATGACAGCAGGAGAGAGCAGGAAACAAATTACCTAGAGTGCACTCTTCTCTATTTCATTCCTTCCACTGCATCTGGTTGATTTCATCTTTTATAGTTCCTGACGTGCTCATGCATACAGTATATTAGTTTGCATACCATGTCGCTGAGCAAACTGGCTGTTCCTTCAGGTTACAAGTACAACCAATAAGTATCTGGTTCATGGTTAACAGGTTATACCCAATTCAATTAAGATGTTTTGCAGTGTTCTACACAGTAGAGCTGAGCATAAACAGTAGGGTTTCCTGGTAAAACTGTATGTCTACTGTGTGCTGGATACCTAAAACAATTAGTCAGATGCGGAGGAACCATGGCAACACCACGCAGTAGGAAATCAGAGGAAATAACGCACACTGGAAACAGCAAGGAAGCTAAACAAGTTTGTGAGGAGCATTGTGTGAAATTGATCAGAGAATGAGAATTGTCCATTAAATGTACCTGTAGAGTAATATTTTCACTATCTCATATTTGCAAAGTATCTTATTCAAACTTTATTGCTAACTGCCAGCTCTGCAGTCATCAAGCTGTATTTAATGCAACTCTAGCGTAATGTAAGAAATAACCCAGTGTGAAAGGGGAGGTATTGTCGGGAGTCATTGTAATCAAAAGGAGTGTCATCTAAAAGCATCTAGTAATAGAATTCAGACTTAATGTGGTCACACTGACACAGCAGCTATTGTATTCTTGTGTCTGATTGTCATTTTCCTCCCTGAGCAAGTGTTAGTGTTCTCAAAAAGGGTCCTCATTTACATAAAATCTCTGACAGTTGTTGGAAGATCATTTACTACTGACTGGCCACCATTACCTCACACTACCACACAGATTTAAAACAAAAAAACATTTACGGAATTTCTAGCAGTACAACCCATGAATCGTCATGTGGCACAACACACTGAATAATACAACTAATGTTAGTAATATAACCCCCAAAACTATTCTAATGAAAAGTCATCAAAAAGGAGTCAAATCTTGCAAGTCATCATCATATAACATTTTCAGTCATGATGTTCATGATAAACCCTCACTCTCCAGTTGCGTATGAAATGAATCTCCAGTAGTATAATATAAAGTAGCCGATATGTTTAATTTACTGAAAGTTGTCTAGCCAAGGTCCTTGCCAGCTTGGTATTGAGTGTATTCGCTCTGAGATCCATTTCAGTTCTGGGAATGTTGTTATTAAGCCTCTCAAAATTACTCATAGGAATTGCGTGAAAAGCATAGTTATGATAACAGTTATTATAACAAACTAAACAACAACAAAAGTTGGCAGTGGGAGTGTGTTATCAAGCTTCTTACTCACTCTGAGCGATGGGTAGGACCAACTCTTATGAATTAATTTGCACTGATAATGGATGTCTGTGTCAGAATTGTACCTATTACATTTGTTGTGCCTCCTAATCCGACACGCCCCCGTGAGCCTCGTTCTGGCGCCCCCTCCCGGCCGGATTGAGTGGGCCGGATCTCTGGCTCTGTTTGCAGCAGGTGTGGGCTATTACGTTTCAGCCCAGCTGTCCCAATCACCACCTGGACAGCCGCCTACTTAACCCTGCTACAGACGGAGATCCAACGCTTGGACATAACTTTCTGTATGGACCCCCTCTGACTACTCTCATCTGGATTTCCCTCCCTGGCTCGACCCCTGGACTCCCCTCTGGACTACTCTCTCATGGATCACTCTCCCTGGCCCGAAAAGGATCTCGGACTTTGCTCACTAGGGTAGTATCGCAGCACATAATACAACACCCTTGACCTCATACACGCACACACACATAGTATAATTACACACCCCATAACTATCGCCTGCATCACACATTATGTTTATTTTTCCACTAGTTAGTGTAGGGCCTATTTCTTTGTTTATATAATCCATAATAAATCATTATATATTCTCCTGGCCTCTGTCTCTGTTTCTCTGGGGTTCCACCACATTTGGCTTTTTCCAGTTTCAAGGTGTGCATAACAGTATGTCCAAGCCATTATGAGCCAAGGTGGAACTCCAGAGAACAAGGGTGGTTCCCCGGGTATTGGGGTTCTCCCATTAGTCGTAGATTTACGCAGAGAGGTAAATAGCCATGCTACGCAACTTACCAGTCTGCAGGCCGAGCTCCAGAAGGCCTTCCCTACGGTCCAAGGCCAGATAGCCGTACTGGAGAATACCACCCGTGCCACCGTCGGGGCTGTAAATAGTCTCGAGACGAAGATGGACGCCCTGTCCGGGTCTCTCGCCTCCATCCAGCGTTCTCTGGACCTTATCGCCGCTGGCAGCAGACCACCCCCTGACACGAGTTCCATATCTGGGCAGATGACTAATCCCCCGGTCGATCCTGTGAACCCCGTTTCGCTCTATCCTCCTGTCGCTCACTGGGAACCCAGGTTAGTCAGCCCCGCTCCATTCCATGGTGACTTTGATTGTTGTCGGGGTTTTCTGACCCAGTGCGAATTAGTATTTACGCACCAGCCTTCCAAGTACTCCTCCGACGGGGCCAAGGTAGCGTTTATCATGTCTCTACTCGCTGACAAAGCGCTCAAATGGGCCATAGCCGCTGTCGGGAGCAGTTCAAGATACTCCACGGATTACCCCCTGTTTAAAGCGGAGTTCCGGTTCGTGTTCGACCACCCCCAGGACGGGCAGGATGTAACCGGCCGCTTGTTAGCCATCTCCCAGGGTTCCCGCTCTGTAGCCGAGTACATGGTCGAGTTCCGTACTCTAGCCACGGAGACAGGCTGGAATGACGGAGCCCTCCTCAGCCTTTTCCACAAGGGGTTACATGATTCCATCAAGGACCTGTTGGTGCGCGACGATCCCGGCACCCTTAATGAGCTGATTACCCTGGCCCTTAGGATGGATGCACGCCTCCAGGTACGACGCACCGACCGCGTCCAGCGAGCTGTCACGCGCCCCACTACCGATCGCGCCGGAACGACCCCGCCCCCTTCTCTGCCCATGCTGCCTCCTCTCGTGGCTACTTCCGGGGCTGGGGAGCCCATGGAGATCGGCCGCTCTCGGCTCTCGCGAGAGGAGCGAGAACGGAGGCTTCTCAACAAGCAGTGCCTGTACTGCGGCAAGGAGGGGCACATCATCCGGGCGTGTCCTGTCCGGCCAAAAGACCCAGCTCACCAGTAGGGGGCATACTGGTGAGCAACACCTCTCTCTCTCAGCCCCAGGTCACCCCCAGTCGCCTATTCCCTGCCACTCTCACCTGGGGGAAGGACACCCTGTCTGTCAGCGCCCTCATCGACTCCGGGGCTGATGGTTGTCTAATCGATGAAAACTTAGTCCACCAGGCGGGCATCCCCCTAGTCCTTCTAGACCGCCCCATCATGCCTAGGGCCATTGATGGCCGTTCCCTAGGAACTATCACCCACACCACTGGGCTTATATCTCTTACGATCTCTGGGAATCATACCGAGGAGATCCGGTTCTTTGTCCTTCAGATCCCCACGTCTCCCCTGGTGCTGGGTAGACCCTGGCTCGAGAGACATGAACCTCACATCTCCTGGGCTTCGGGCCAGATCCTAGGCTGGAGAGGTACGTGTTACGCCTCCTGCCTTCGCTCCGCCCTGTCTCCCTCTAGCGACCCCAAGTCTAAGATCACTCCGCCTGACCTCACCGGGGTTCCTCACATCTACCACGACCTAGCCCAGGTGTTCAGCAAGGACGAGGCACTCTCCCTTCCACCCCATCGCCCGTATGACTGTCCTATAGACCTCCTGCCTGGTGCCACCCTTCCTAAAGGTAGACTTTACAGCCTCTCACTCCCTGAAAAGGAGGCGATGCGTAACTACATTACGGAGTCCATCAACTCTGGTATCATCCAGCCCTCCTCCTCTCCCCTCGCGGCTGGATTCTTCTTCGTATCCAAGAAGGACGGTGGGCTCAGACCTTGCATTGATTTTCGGGCTCTGAATGACATTTCTGTAAAGAACCGTTATCCCCTTCCCCTCATTAGCTCCACCTTCGAACCCCTCACCCATGCCAAGGTATTCACCAAGCTGGACCTACGTAACGCCTACCATCTAGTCCGCATCAGGGAGGGGGACGAGTGGAAGACCGGGTTTAACACCCACCTCGGCCATTTTGAATACCGCGTCATGCCTTTTGGTCTATCTAATGCCCCTGCTATTTTCCAGGCCCTGGTCAACGATGTCCTTCGGGACATGTTAAACATTTTTGTTGTTGTGTACCTTGACGACATTCTTATTTTTTCTCGGTCCGTGGAGGAGCACCACCAGCACGTCCGGCTAGTCCTGCAGAGGCTCCTGGAGAACCGCTTATTCGTGAAGGGGGAGAAGTGCGTTTTCCACACCAGCTCGGTCACCTACCTGGGTAATGTGGTGGAGGACGGACAGATGCGGGCGGACCCTGCCAAGGTCAAGGCCGTTGTGGAGTGGCCTCAGCCCACGGACCGGACCCAACTTAGACGCTTCCTGGGGTTCGCGGGATTTGTGAGGCGGTTCATTAAAGGGTTCAGCCAGGTCGCAGCGCCGCTCACTGCGCTTACCTCCACCTCACGGCCCTTCTGCTGGACCGCCGCTGCTGAGACCGCTTTCGGCACACTAAAACACCTGTTCTCCTCCGCGCCAGTGCTGATCCACCCCGACCCCGAGAGACAGTTCATCGTAGAGGTAGATGCTTCGGACACGGGGATCGGGGGGGTCCTCTCTCAACGGTCGGGGGAGGACCAGAAGATACACCCTTGCGCCTACTTCTCTCGGCGCTACGAACCCGCGGCC
Source organism: Nansenia antarctica (assembly GCF_963989245.1). Taxonomy (NCBI): domain Eukaryota; kingdom Metazoa; phylum Chordata; class Actinopteri; order Argentiniformes; family Microstomatidae; genus Nansenia; species Nansenia antarctica. The sequence goes on from NC_137675.1 coordinate 71,890,293, forward strand.
CAAAATTACGACGTGGGCAACAAGGAGCTGCTGGCGGTTCACGAGGCCCTGAGGGAGTGGAGACACTGGCTGGAGGGAGCCAAACTACCGTTCCTGGTGTGGTCTGACCATAGGAACCTCACTTACCTTGGGTCCGCCAAGAGGCTCAACTCTCGACAAGCCCGCTGGGCTCTTTTTTTTAGTCGTTTCGACTTCACCCTTACCTACCGTCCCGGCTCCAAGAACGTCAAAGCTGATGCTCTCTCCCGCCAGTTCCCCAAGGCGGATTCGGGTGTCGCTGAGGGGCGAGATACCATCCTGTCCCCGTCCCGGGTGGTGGGGTTCGTAACCTGGCCCGTCGAGGCTTTGGTGAGACAGGCTCAGCGGGCCGAACCAGACCCTAGGACCGGACCCCCTAACCGTTTGTTTGTGCCTACAGCTGTCCGAGCCAGGGTGTTGGAGTGGGGCCACTCCAGCTGCTTCGCTTGCCACCCCGGCGAGCGGCGGACGGCGGCATTCATCGGGAGGAGGTTCTGGTGGCCCAATCTCAGGGGGGACACCAGGGAGTTTGTGGCCGCCTGTACGGTGTGCGCCCGTAGTAAGGCCTCCCATCGGCCTCCTGCGGGTCTCCTGCAGCCTCTCCCGGTGCCCAGCCGACCGTGGTCGCACATCGCCGTGGACTTTGTTACTGGGCTCCCTGTCTCCCAGGGGTGCGACACCATTCTCACCATCGTGGACCGGTTCTCCAAGGCGGTCCACTTCGTTCCCCTCCCGAAACTGCCCACAGCGGCCGAGACGGCGGACCTCCTAACTCTCCACGTCGTACGCCTCCACGGGATCCCCTCGGATGTGGTTTCTGACCGGGGCCCCCAGTTCGTCTCCAAGGTCTGGCGGGCCTTCTGCAGAGGCATTGGGGCCACCACCAGTCTCACCTCCGGGTACCACCCTCAGTCCAATGGGCAGGCCGAGCGGGCCAACCAGGCTCTGGAAGCCGCTCTCCGATGTGTCTCCGCCCACAATCCCTCCTCCTGGGCGAAATACCTGCCGTGGGTGGAGTACTCCCTCAACACTATGGAGAGCGCCGCCACTGGTATGTCCCCATTCGAATGTTCCCTGGGTTACCAACCCCCTCTGTTTCCCCAACAGGAGCTGGAGGTGGCGGTCCCAACCACCAGGGCCCATCTCCGCCGGTGTCGCAACGTGTGGAGGACCGCCAGGGCGGCGTTGCTCCGCGCCACCGAGCGCGCCCGGCGGAGCGCGAACCGGCGGAGGGTGCCGGCCCCTGACTACCAGCCAGGTCAGAGGGTTTGGCTGTTGGCCCGGGACCTGCCCCTCCAGACCTCCCAAACCTCCACCCGGAAACTCAACCCCCGGTACGTTGGTCCCTATCCCGTGGACCGTATCGTCAACCCCACGGCGGTACGTTTGACCCTTCCTCCCTCCCTCAAAATTCACCCGGTGTTCCATGTCTCCCAGCTTAAACCTGTGGCCGCCAGCCCTTTGTCTTCCCCCAGCCCGGCTCCGCCGCCGCCCCGTGTCCTGGATGATGGGGACCCGGTATGGACGGTAAACAAACTACTGGAGGTCCGCCGCCGGGGTCGCGGGTTTCAATACCTAGTGGACTGGGTTGGCTACGGGCCCGAGGACCGGACTTGGGTGCCTGCGTCCTATCTCGCCGACCCGTCCTTATTGGAGGATTTCTACCGAGCCAACCCCGGGGCCCTGGGTCCGTCGTCCGGTGCCTCCCCTGAGGAAGGGGGTACTGTTGTGCCTCCTAATCCGACACGCCCCCGTGAGCCTCGTTCTGGCGCCCCCTCCCGGCCGGATTGAGTGGGCCGGATCTCTGGCTCTGTTTGCAGCAGGTGTGGGCTATTACGTTTCAGCCCAGCTGTCCCAATCACCACCTGGACAGCCGCCTACTTAACCCTGCTACAGACGGAGATCCAACGCTTGGACATAACTTTCTGTATGGACCCCCTCTGACTACTCTCATCTGGATTTCCCTCCCTGGCTCGACCCCTGGACTCCCCTCTGGACTACTCTCTCATGGATCACTCTCCCTGGCCCGAAAAGGATCTCGGACTTTGCTCACTAGGGTAGTATCGCAGCACATAATACAACACCCTTGACCTCATACACGCACACACACATAGTATAATTACACACCCCATAACTATCGCCTGCATCACACATTATGTTTATTTTTCCACTAGTTAGTGTAGGGCCTATTTCTTTGTTTATATAATCCATAATAAATCATTATATATTCTCCTGGCCTCTGTCTCTGTTTCTCTGGGGTTCCACCACATTTGGCTTTTTCCAGTTTCAAGGTGTGCATAACAACATTGCTGCATTTTCCCTGTTGCCAAAAATTTTGGAAAATCTTATTTTCATTTCCCCAGAGAATGCAAAACACCTTCCCGTAGATGTGGAAGTAACACACATTATGTGTCTCTATCTAACCGGTATAAGAAACTCTCATTGTCAAATGTTTGTAAAACATCTCTCCTATCCCTAAATGTGCATGCACTGTGTGTGCAGACATCTAGCCGTAACACATAGCCTTCATAGAGAGTAAGGACACCTCTTGAGGACTCCTAAATACTAGCTAGAGTTATGAGAACTTGTGAGTCTAAAGACTCTTGACAACTTGCTTTTATTAATATGCATATGTAAGACTGAATGTGCGTCTCTCTGAACTTCGTTCCTACTTTCCTATTCTGAGAGAGAGAGGCTTGATAACCCCTGGCCTTGGTCCTCAGATCCTTCAGATTGAATTTAATCCCCACCCTAACAGTACCCTCATACAACCCCTTTCCTCTATTACAGTAACACATGAGAGGCCATGGCACTTCTATGTACTTTTACTACAAAAGCCATGTATTCTGGGCTGACTGGATGAAAGAGACAGCCTGCCCGTAAGCCACTGCATAAAACATTGGTCCTCATTATCTTAGCTTTTGTTGGCCTCGTGCTCATCAACATGCAAAGGAAGGCCTAATGGAAAATAAGCAATTATCTTGTGAATTTTTGATCTGGTCAGAAAAAGGTGTCTCACCTAGGGGACAACTTGAATTAGATTAGATGTGATTACATGACAGAGACAGACTGATTGAGATGACATAGTCCAGCCTCACTATGCATGCTGGGAGGTTTTTGGGGAATTTGATTTCAACAGCGTGGACTGTTATCTGAAGTGAACAGAAACAATTGAAGTTTAATAGCCTAATCATAGCACAGCACCCTGGTGAGTTATTCAGAGGCTGAAAATAAAAGGGCCTTGTTTCTTGAGGATGCTAAAAGACAAACACAGACCACCTGAGTTTTCCTTTCCTTTGCTCATTTCATTTTTGAGTTAGTCAAAAAGCGGTGTGTCTCACAGGGTATTGTATGAAACAATAGTCCAATATAGTTTTATTTATATTGTATTTCATTTACCCTTCCCAGAGAATTAATGCCTTTAGGTAGCCTAGTCAAACAGCTGCAAATTACACTAATTACTTTATAAACACATGGGAATCACACTATCCACAGTCTCCAAGGGACGGGTGATAATACAGTTCAGGCATAACATCTACAGTATTTGTTCAGTGATCGTAGTTACTTCAATTAATGCGCAGTGATATTAGTTATTTGCATATTCGTACCGTGAGAATATAGTGGTTCCCCAAATGCCACCTCTCACACTGAACATGGATGGAGAGATGTGGTAACATTGAAAGTTGTACCAAACTTCCAGGCAAAACGTCCTCCAGAGATTATCTACCGTAATATGTCCTGCAAAATTAAATATGCCACCGGCTTCATTACTACTGTTAATTAGCCGTACCGATCTGCATGTTAAATGGCAGTGCGTTCCGTGCTCATCACTAATTACATACTGAGTGGTGGGAACACTTGGATCTCGTTACTGTACACCACATGGGAAGTTCATGTATCATTAACATAACCGCAGCTGTACTTAAGGCTCCTTATAGACTATCTCATCCTCTCCACTAATAGGAAGAGTGAACAAACAAAGGCCCCAGCTCCACCAGTAATGGAAAGCCAACAAAAGAAAAGCAACAAAGCAACAAATTGGACGGATTATCCATTACAGTGTCAGAAAAAAATGTCATCATGGAAGTCAGGCCAAGGGTCGAAATTTAACTAAAAAGCATTGGGTCGTCTTGGATGGACATGTCACTGGTATTTGACCTGTGACCTTAGTGGATGAGTAGGCTTGTTATGAATGAATGGTCTTTATTGTCATTGCTATAGTACAGGTACCAAACAACGAAATTTAGGAGGGGTGGCTCCCCTGGTGCTAGGGAAAAAAAACACAAGAAGGGAAGGAGCTGGTTTACATAAATAAAGGCTATGTACACTATCCACTATACTATACTGTACAGATAGACGACTAGGGTTGTCATATTGCACATAGTGTTATTGCACATTCATTTAAAGTGTCGCAGTTTGCAGGCTTGAAATGTACATATTTGTGCCTCAGCACTACACCTGATTTTTTCAGTCCAGCAGCTGCCATCAATCCGTCCAGACTGTCCAGGGCCCAGAACCTAGGTCTTTGCTGTGTTCAGGGCCTGGACGGCCCTGGGGTAGAAGCTGTGCTTCAGTCTGTTTGTCCTTGCGGCCATGGTCCTGTACATGTGCGTCTCTCTGAACTTCCTGTTACATGGGCTGATGGCTCTTCAGAACGCTTGAGTGGAAAATGATGTCAGCTTCTCATGTACAGTTGTACAGTTGAGTACCCTTAGAAAAGTTTTCTGGAGCAAACCTCCCCTCGGAAACAAGGTATTGAGTACTAGAGGAAATGACAAACAACTAAATTGGCAATAGTGCAGAAGAGACCCAGAAGCCCAGGAGGCATCACAGCCCACTGCACTGACACATTGACCACATTCCTACAGACATACTGTGCTGCCACAGCCTGTTTTGTGTTCTCACACAATCCTGTGAAATTAAACATTGAAAAATGCATCATTTAGGAGCTGTGGCCTCGTTTTCCTGCATATCTGCAAACATGGCTGATTTTTTTCCCACCTAGAACAGTATACCTGGTTCTTTGAACCTTTTCACGACAGGCAAAAGAGCAAGCACCGAGCTGGCATTTAATGATTTTTTTTCAGAAAAAATGTCAAGGTGATGAAATTTGATAAGGCCGGGCTATTCCTCCGAAGGGGACACACAATTGACACAATTGATTGACTCTAATATCCAAATCTACATAGTACATGTGCTGTGTGTGTGTGTGTGTGTGTGTGTGTGTGTGTGTGTGTGTGTGTGTGTGTGTGTGTGTGTGTGCGTGCGTGCGTGCGTGCGTGCGTGCGTGCGTGCGTGCGTGCGTGCGTGCGTGCGTGCGTGCGTGCGTGCGTGCGTGCGTGTACCAGTGAAAGAGCACAGCAAAACTAAGCCTTGTATGTGTTTGCAAGTAGAGATTTGAAAGTCTTAGACTTCAACAGGGCTGAAAAAGTGACAGTTTATGCTTAGATGTACAACCTTAACGATACAGCAAATGTCTGACATGGAATTGGAGGTGCAGAGTAACAAGATTAAAAAGGTAGATCATTTATTGAGTATAAACTGTTGTGGAGATGAAGCAGAGATTAAATGGATCTCTACTCTCCCTCTAACCCCTGAGTGGGGCAGTAGGTAGGACCTCAGAGTGCAGCAAATGATTGGAAAGCCAGTATAGATCGAGAGACTGATGCAAGAAGGATGCAGGATATCTCAAATAAGGTACATCTCCTAATAGGGTACATGAAAAGTGATTATTTGAATTTAAAAAGAGTGCATCAATACATGATTGTGGAAATGTTCAAGGTCTGGTCTTTCAACTATCAAAACAATGAAGGGTATTTGATGACAGTAGAGAAACAGATTGACTTTTTGAAGATGAATGATTCATTACATAAGAGAGAATATCACCACCGCACTCAGTAATAAAAGATCCTTTCCAGTTCAGTGCTTTCTGACTCTTTTGTCTGCTTTTACAGGAATCAATACTATGGCTCAGAGAGAGTATATTTAATTAAAAAGAAAACAATGCTAATTTAGTACTTGACATTGATTTTTAAAAAGGTTTTTCAAATAGCAATGACTAAAGTTCATTACTATTATTATACAAATAATAGTCAGTGTTTAAAATAAACCTTATGTCCCTAGCCACTGGCACTCAAGGTTAATGACCTTTTGTTTGTCAGATTCAGAGAAATGTGAAATGTCTCCTCCTAATTAGTCAATTACTTTTGACAGTATTCTATCTCTCTCTCTCTCTCTCTCTCTCTCTCTCTCTCTCTCTCTCTCTCTCTCTCATTCTCTCCCTGTGAAGATGTGCTTTACTCAACTAGATACAAAATGTGATCTTGTGGGAGAACAGGCCCAGCTTGCTATCTATAGGGTTTGTGGTTTTCTATTTTAGCACATACTATAAGGCCCTCAGAGCACCACAATCACAACCACCCTCCTGTTCTATTGCCTGCTGGAGAGGTTGAAATGTTGCATTAACATTATTGGACAAAATGTCAGTAAAACAATTAGCTGAATAGTGCAGTAGGACACGTGTACTTGACACAAGTATCCCTCAAAATTAGTTTCACATTGAAACATCATTTATTTAGGCATGCTTTGTCAGTTCTGCCTGCAGGATCTGTTTCTATGATGTCAGAAAGTTACACTGAGACACCTAATATCCTGACAAAGCTATGCTTCTGGTGAAGCTAGTGAAGCCCTAACCTCCTCACCACTTGTCAAGACGAATACAGTAGAGCAACACAGTCTGCTTGAATCAATATATATTGTATGGAGAAACAAACCAACATAGAAATACAATTCCTGTAAGTTTCAGAACCCTTAACAAACCATGATAACGTAATGCTAATTTTGGGAATCAATGAGAACTTTGGGAATTATCTTAATTAGTTCTTAAAATACTACTGCAAATGTAAAATGCATTTTCTATACTGTCTGTGTGTTTTCTGTGTGCCCATCTTACACAATGGTCAAACATAATCACCCTGATACTGATAAAGAGCTTGTGATCCATTTTGAAACATGATGTGTATACCCTATGATGTACAACCTACTGACCCCTTCCACCCCGGCCACGGCCTCCTCACCCTGCTTCCCTCTGGAAGAAGGTTGCGGCTGCCTAAGGCACTTAAGGCCCGCCACAGGCTCAGCTTCTACCCCTCAGCCGCCAGGCTGTTAAATGACTCTGGCTTCCCCCCCCCCCCCGCCCCCAAGTCTGCCCAGGACTGAACTGGACTCTGTAAAAAAAAAAAAAAAAAACTCTGCACTGCACTTTACTTTATACCGCACTATCCAATGCACTGTTGTCTGTCCTGTGTTGTTGTTGTGTTGTCCTGTTTTTTGATATGTGAAAAAAGTATAAACGCACTTGCTGTGGTGACGAAGCAAATTCCTATATGTGTAACGCATAGTGGCAATAAACGTTATCTCAATCTCAATCTCAATCTATGTTCCCCCTCTCCAGATCATGTTTCAACAACAGCAGAAAAGTGTTTAAACCTTATTTAAAGCATGTTGTAATGTTAGTCAAGTAGTAATGTTGCTGGCTTAAAAAAAAACATTTAAAAACAGCATTGTGGTAGCAGTTGGACAAATAACAACCTAGAGTTCATGATAAGCTCCTTAAAGTATGAATTAATTTAATAAGTATCAAGTGATAAATATAAAGTGATATCAGGTGATCTGAAGTCTCATGGTAGCTGGAGTGTTTTGGTGTTGTACAGTATATAATAGCATTATGGCTCAAATATGGCTATGGTTAAAATCAACCACACATATTTACGAAACCGTTTCTG
>NC_137675.1:71903094-71905594 GCF_963989245.1 Nansenia antarctica
GAGAGGGAGAGGGAAGGGTGAGAGTGTCACGCCCTCTACCTCGAGGTAGCGGGCAGTGCCTCTCTCTCTCTCTTTCACCCTCTCTCTCTCTCTAATCAGGAGTGATGTCGGGTGTGCAGCAGTCAGGTGTCGGCTGCTCTGCATTACACTTCATTAGTCTTCCATAAAGACCCGGTCCAGCCTTCATTACTCTGCCAGATCGTAGCTTCAGCTTACTAGTAAAGTCACGCTTCTAACTCTCCTACCTTATCACTGTTCCGCCAGTAGCTGCCTCCTACTTACCCTTTTTGTCCTTGCCTCCAGAACCCCCAACCTGACTTCTGCTACCTGCCCTCCTGCCTGCCTGCCCTACCAGCCCTCCTACCTGCCATCCTGCCTACCTGCCCGATCAGTCCTACTACCTGCCCTCCTGCCTGCCTGCCCTACCGGCCTGACCCCTGCCTGCCTACCAACCACTCCGCCTGCCGACCACCCTGCCTGCCTGCCGACCATTCCGCCCGCCTGCCTAACGACAATCCTACCCTACCTAATCCTCCACCCTACCTTGAATAAATACACCCTATTCGGGTTTTACTTTTAAACTGTCTCTTGTCTGTGTCTGCTCTTGGGTTCTATCTGTCTGGGGAGGAAAGAAAGAAAGAGGGAGGGGGGGGATATAGAGAAGAGGAGAGTGATGAGGCATGCCTCCTCCCTAGGGCCCAGTAGGTGCTCCATAGACCTTAGGATGGGCCAATGGAGGGGATGCGACCAGAGAGCCGGGCCCAATTTCATTACACACACCATTGACCTCTCTCACAGTCGCAGTGAGCGAGGAATAACCATGACAAAGCAGGCTGGGGACAGGGTCCTGGTTCCTTTTGAGCTACCGGAAAAGAGTGCTTTTGCAAAGGGCAACACTGTAATTTAATATTTTTCGGTTATTACATACACCGGAGGGGAAAGTAATAGAGTGATGGATGTGTGTGTGTGTGTGCCACTCTTGGGAGGATGGAGTGCACACCGGAGGATATAAAACAAGCCATTTAGGGTATAAATGTTTTGAATCGAGTGCTCTACGCACTAACAAAAAACTAAAATGATATCCTGAAGTGCATGAGTGGCTGTGGGTATGCAATCAGGTGCAGAGGAAATGGCAGAGCATTTTAAGTTGTTTCCTGCAAGGTGCAATTTTATTCCCAAGGGCGTGGGATACTCCACTTGAAACGCTCCAGTTAAGTGGGGTTTCCGGGAAGCAAATGCACCAAAGATTTGACTTACTTACTCAGGTCCAATCACAACGGGAGAGGCAGCCACTTTAACTATTCCTTTGAATGTAAATATATATATATATATACCTGTATATATATACTCTGATGCCTCACAGGGAACCGGAGGTTACTCACTCTGCATTGCACTCTATTCTGAACCAACACATACCTCTCAATAGCCTGTACGTGTTTCTGCTGACTTTATTCCAAGCACAGCTCCAGAGCTCAATTGGTTTCAAATGTAATCTGACATGTGAATGAATGAATGAATGAATGAATGGTCTTTATTGTCATTGATATAGTACAGGTACCATACAACGAAATTCGGGAGGGGGGGCTCCCCTGGTGCTAGGAAAAAAATACTAAAAACAAGAAGGGAAAAAGAGCTGGTTTACATAAATAAAGGCTATGTACACTATCCACTATACTATACTATACAAATAAAACACTGTGCTGTACTCTATGCTATGCTATACCTATTCTAACATTTCCTATCTCTGAACCTTATGTACCCGAGGGTTGTCATATTGCACATAGTGTTATTGCACATTCATTTAAAGTGTCGCAGTTTGCAGGTTTGAAATGTTCACAGTTGTGTTTCAGTATTGCACTTGATTACAATCTAGTAGCTGCCATCAAATTGTCTAGATTGTCCAGGGCCTAGAACCTAGGTCTTTGCTGTGTTCAGGGCCTGAATGGCCCTGGGGTAGAAGCTGAGCTTCAGTCTATTTGTCCTTGCGAACACGGTCCTGAACCGCCTGTCCGAGGGCAGCCGAGCAAAGTGTTCGTTCCCAGGGTGGGATGGGTCTCTGGAGATCTTGGAGGCCTTCCTGAGGCAGCGTGTGTTGTACAGCTCTTCCAGAGAGGGGAGGGGGGCGCCGGTGATCTTCTGGGCCGATCTCACGACTCTCTGTAGCGCATTCCTCTCTGCGGCTGTGCAGCTGGAGAACCACACGCAGATGCAGTAGGTGAGGATGCTCTCCACTGCGCAGCGGTAGAAGGTCACAAGCAGCTCCTGTCTGATGTGGTCTTTCCTGAGGACTCTCAGGAAGTAGAGCCGCTGTTGTGCCTTCTTGATGATGGCCGCTGTGTTGGTCCTCCAGGACAGGTCATCCTGTATGTGCACCCCCAGGAATCGGAGGGTTGAGACTCTCTCCACGCTCCCTCCATCGACGAGCAGGGGCTGGACCTCAGATTTTTTCCTCCTGAAGTCCACGATGATTTCCTGGGTCTTTGACTGGTTCAGCAGCAGG
>NC_137675.1:71908094-71988094 GCF_963989245.1 Nansenia antarctica
CATGCAGCATGTGATGCGAGACGTGACAGTGCTGCAGGTCTGGGGTGTTACCTCAGGGGCCGTCACCTCTGCTACTGCTCAAACAGAGAGACAGATGGGATGAGAGGAGAGGCCATCCACTGCAGTCATTACCATGCAGAGCCCCACAGTACAGTGAGCACACGGCTCTTGTTTTTAGCTGCTAACCCGACCGGGAAAATTACATTTCCATTGTGTTACGTGGGCAAAAGCAATCGCTCAAAAAGACACGCAGCCCGGTATACCCAGTGGAGTAAACAAAGTGGCTGGAGTGGAAAGTGGAAAAACATAGAAAAACACACACAAATCGATTTGGTATTAGTATTTCTGGTGAGTAGAGTGTAGCATGCATTGCTGGAGGCAGAGAAATAAAACCTGCTGCTTGGTTTGGTTTACCACCTTTTGACCTCTCAGTGACCTGCTACCACCACCTACCTTTTGACCTCTCTTTTTCATACACACCAACCTCTTAGCATATCTGGAGAGGCATACTTAGAAACCATGCCTGCCTGGCTCAATTGACACAGACTTGAGACATGACAGCAGTAGCTTTTTCTTTTCCTTTTAATGTTTTTCTTTTGGTTGTTTTTGTTGATGTTGAATTGTTGTAATATTGTTCTAATTGTTGAATAAAAAGAAAACCATGCCTGGCTTGCTGAAGCATGTGCAGGTTCAGTCCAAAATGTCATGCCTTGCTGCGGTAAAGTGAATATGACAGACTCTGATGCACGGTAATGACACAGCTCCTTTTCATGTCAAGCACAAAGTTAAAAAAACATTTCCTGGCAAGAACCTGTGCGATGACATCTTCAACATGCCCCTGGCTTGACGGTTACTGTACATACGCTATGGACAATTGACCGTTCTGCAGGACATCATTTGACTGTGCTGCAGTGTCGGGTATCATGTTTAGAAGTGTACTGTACTGATGCTAAATGAAGGCTCCACAGTGTGACTGCTTTTATATGAATGCTTCTATTCTGTTATCACAAAGTACGAGGCATTGCCATGGTAATCGACGGGCACCCTAAACTAAGCAAAGATGTTAAATTCTGTGTACGATAGCATCAGTGCTTACACAAGGCAAAGCTAACACAACTCTTTACCCTAGTGTGGGTGGTGAAGCTAGGCTAACATGATGGCCAGTGACCTGACAGGGGAGCCTTGGGGCTCAGGGGAAAGAAAAAACATATTTTGCCCTCATTATCTAAAAGTATCAGAGGACGCTTCAGTGATACAACAGGAAGTGAGGGAGGACAGGGAGGTTGATGACAGCAACACAGTGATCCAATAGGAAGAGAGGGAGGACAGGGAGGTTGATGACAGCAACACAGTGATCCAATAGGAAGAGAGGGAGGACAGGGAGGTTGATGACAGCAGCACAGTGATCCAATAGGAAGAGAGGGAGGACAGGGAGGTTGATGACAGCAGCACAGTGATCCAATAGGAAGAGAGGGAGGACAGGGAGGTTGATGACAGCAGCACAGAGCTTCTCCTCATGACCTTGGCCAGACACCAGGAGAGACACTGTCATTCAATACCACACCCACACCTATGCCCTCTCCTTCGTTCCTAAGACTTTAATTCATTCAAGGATGTAATTAATTAAAAATGTTCATCCAACCGCTTCACTTCAATTATGTGCATCTGGGATGTACAAATGAATCTTCTTCTTTTTTTTTACAGAATGTCGAAGCAGTTTAACGGGTTGATAGGTTACAGTAGAAGGAAGAGCTTTCTGACTCAACATGTTTAAGATAATCGAATATAAGCTCTCTATCAACCTGTATCTGAACATCACTGTAGTCATTTCCAGCAATAATTACTTTATTTATTAATATTATACATTTCTGGCTAATTTACAGCTCAGTACATGTAAGGCAATCATAAGCCATGGATTAGCTGAGGACTTACACTGTTGTTCACGCGTTGACCTTGGGATGGGCATGCGGGACGTAAAGCCCCGAGCACAGGCTCTGACTTTACCATGGATCATCTCTGTGGTGCAGATATATGGGGTCAGTGAGAGACGGAGAGGGCAGAGATATAGCTATCCTAGGCAATAAATTAAGAATGAGGACGACGACACAGATGTTATTTTCCTGTGATTTAGCTTTAATAGCAGAACCTATATAATAAAGTATACAGTAGGCGAGAGAGAGAGAGGAGAGAAAATAGAGAGACTGTGTGTGTGTGTGTGTGTGTATGTGTGTGCGTGTGTGCGTGCGTGCGTGCGTGCGTGTGTGTGTGTGCGTGTGTGTGTGTGCGAGTGTGTGCATCTGCATGTGTGCATGCGTGTGGGACTGTGTCTCCAGCCTAAGAACACTTCAGACATCAGAACTGACAACACTTGCAGTAATTGGGCTTCACTTCCACTCCAACAATCAATGTAACATTTAGCACACCTCCAGACATTTTGGAAGAAAAACATAAGAGAGGAAAACAAACAGACTGACAATGCACACAGGGGCCAATCTCACCCCACCACCCTGGTGTAGCCCTGTGGAAACACAACCAACTGTTGGATTGTAGACTCGGCGACGTAAAGAGCGAAAATCAATGCGGCGGATGCAACATGTAGGTCGTTACGTTGTCTCGACAACGCAACGTGAACAACTTTGATCATTCATCTCTCTCTTGGATAAACAAAACAACATTTCTAAGCGCCATACTGCCAAACACTGGTGTCTCGGCAAGGGGGCCCTTGTTTTAATGAATTAACGAGCTGAGAAAGATGTTGTTCTGCTTCAGACAGCTCAACAGTGACTCACATGTATTATTTATGATCTCGTTTGGTGTCAGGAGTTTCATTAAGGGAACTGGGTGAGTTTATCAGACACAGCATCAAGGCCAATACGGGGCACAGAGACCCACGGGTCCCGCTCTCATCCCACTCCCACGTACTGTGCCGTACAGGAGACCAGCCTGCCACAACAGTAGAGAAGACTTTCATGTTTAACCATGGCAGAGCAGCTTATAAATGTTGCATTGGGTGACATAGGCACTTAAAAAGGTTGGATGTCAAAGTCTATTCAATTATGCTGCAGTAAAGTCAAGTGTATTGGCTCCTTTTGTTCCTGAATGTCGGAGGTTAATGTGTGTGTATGACAAGACGTGCAGATACCGTAAACATGGTAATAATGAGGTGATCTGCAGTGTGCTAGAGCTGAGCTGGAACAGAAGTCAGCACACTTGCACTCTCTGAGGCTGTTCAAGTTAACCGGCCATAGACTGGGTGAGTTTGTTTTTTGATGCTCTGTCCACTCTCTCCTGACATTAGGATGCAGCAGCCTCTGGATGTTGTCGGACAGCCACCCCCCCCCCATCTCCTAATTGCATGGCATGTGAGCATTTGCCTATGACAGTAATTACACCTCTGGGTACGTGTCCTCTTAGATGAGGAGAAACATGCGGTCACAAGTGCTAGGTTGGTGTAGGGCGACCGATTAACACACAGTAGGCTTGTTATTGCTGAATTGCATGGTCTAAATATATACATATTATCTACCCTATATAATTATCCTGTCTAATCTCATCTGAAGAACTGAGGAAAGGCGGTCGAATTATTTCTGCTGCTGCTTTTACAGAGCTGAATGAAAGTGCACTCTGTGTGTGTGCGTGCGCATGTGCATGCGTCCTAGTTTAGTTATATGCCTTACTCATCTAAACCTCACACAGTTGTTAAAACTTTACATTAGGATCACATTTGTAAAGGGTTTATAATTAATTAATAAATCACTTATTAAATAAGTTAATAAATCAGTTTATCATTCAATTATAAACCATTTTCAAACAGCTATAAGTCATGGGCCGGTTTCACAGACAAGGCTTAAGCCTAGTCCTGGACTAAATCACACTTTCAATGTAAAATCTCCATTGAAGATGCTTTTTAGTCCAGGATTAGGCTTAAGCCTTGTCTGTGAAACTGGCCCTTTTTGTTTAGACTTACTGATATTCACTTGCTGCTTGCCAAATAGGGAGCTTGCAATCAGGAGCCAGTTATTAATGCTTTATAAATGCACTTATAAATAGGGCTGCAATGATTAGTCAATTATTTTGATTATTTACATTCTGAATTGAATGGTTTAATCATCACTGGTGATTTCAATATGCATGTAGATAATTCAGAGGACAACAGAGCCAAATAACTGTCATGTGTGATGTTTTTGAACTTCAACAACATGTGAAACTTCTGACTCATAATCGAGGTCACACTCTGGACCTTATCATCACCAAAGGGCTAGATATTTCAAATGTTATTGTAACTGACATTGCCCTATCTGACCATTCTTGCATATTCTTTGACGTGTCTATCAAACCATGTCTGAAACTATTTCCAAACAACATATCAATGAAAACACCAATGCACTGTTCATAGAGGCCTTTTCCCTAGCCCACTTCAAATCTTCTATTTCAACCTCAGTAAATGACCTCCTCTGGTAAGCAAAACGCTCCCTGGAGAACTGCCCACTGTAAAGACCCAAAAAAGAGAATGCTGTAAAGCAGAGTGCAGATGGAGAAAAACAAACCTTCAAGTCCATTATGATATCTATAAAGAGAATCTTCAAAACTATAATTTAGAAATAAGAAGCGCAAGACAAAATATTTTCTCTAAGATCATAAACAATCATATTAATAACGCCCGCATCCTTTTCAATACTGTTGACAGACTAACAAATCCTTGAAACCCTGAAAACTGCAGTTATCAAGTTTTTACTAAAAAAAGAATGTCCTAGACTCAACTGTACTGAACAACTACAGACACATATCAAACCTTTCCTGTATCAGAAAAATGCCCATGAACAACTTAGGAATTATTTGACCCTAATGATCTCTTTGATATCTTTCAATCAGGCTTTCGCCTGAGGTCCTTAATGACATTTGTGTAAATACCGATTCCATAAAAATCTCAGTTTTGCACTAGATCTTAGCGCTGCCTTTGACACTGTAGACTACGACATTCTAAGTTAGGTAGACTAAAAACTTGGGTATAGGAACTAAACTTGTTTAGATCCTACTTACAGGACAGAAACTACTATGTCTCCACTGGCAACTTTGTATCTGACCAAATTAAAATGACGTGGAGCTTCCCAAGGATCATTCCTTGGCCCCCTTCTTTTCAATCTACATGCTTCCATTGGGACACATCTTAAAAAGGAACAAGATGTTCTATCAGCATGTTGTGATGTGCCAAAAATGCAGTTAGATGTTCGTAGTGAAGCTCCTCATTAGCGCTAGCTATTAGCAGCTGTTTTGCCTGTGTTTTGATTCAGAACACGTTTCTCCGCTATTTGACACTCAAATAAGCATATCTTCTTCAACTATTCAGATTTCAATGTATAAAACATCATTTGAAAGCTTACAATCTCACTTTCATCAATCGGGGAGGAGGACTTGAGGATTTTTTAACCAGACCCTGTGATGTGTGTGTACGTGTGTGTGTGTGTGTGTGTGTGTGTGTGTGTGTGTGTGTGTGTGTGTGTGTGTGTGTGTCTGCGCACGCGTGTGTGTGTGTGTGTGTCTGCACACATATGTGTATGTGTCTAGTAAGGTTCAACAGTAATACAGTGTGTTCAAGGGACTCAGTTTATGCTGAAGCAAAGCAGTAATGTTGTCATTGACCCTTTTTATTTCCTCCATCATTATTGAAATGCTGACCTGTGCAGTAACACTGACACTTCAGCCACCACAGGCTTTCAAAGCCATAAAAGTATACCACTGACACGGCCAAACATGCACTATCTACCCCATCAGCTAAACGTCCTGAGCTTATTACTGAGTCATAAAGAGAGTTACCCTTCTTTCCTCTTTCCTAGAGTGCAGGCAGGAGACTTTAACAGGAAGCTAGATTTACATTAATGCAATGCAGTTATCATAGAGTATACAATAATAGTAATAATAATAATAATAATAATAATAATAATAATAATAATAATCTACCAAAAACAGAACACACACAGACACACACACACACACACACACACACACACACACACACACACACAGAGACACTCACATACACACCCTCCCTATAAACACACACGTTTATACATGCCTACAGTCTTGCCAACGGGAGCCATCTTCAGCCAAGCTGTTTCTGCACAGCAGAGTCAGGTGTCTGTTGACCTCCAGCGTGCAGGAAGGAGGGGAGTCCAATGGATGTTCAGTGAGGTGAATTTCAAACAGAATTCCAGAAACCAGAGATGCTGTCAGCAGTGTGATTGTGGAGCATGGCAAGGACATGTAATTTTGACTTGAGAGGACGAGAGTGAATACTATTCTGCGTTGCAGTAGAGTGGTTCTATAGCCCTGGGCCGAAGTCTCAAATTCAGGTCTCAGCTGGATTGTGTAACAGTTAACACTAGTCATACCAAATGGACTTCCACAAGCACGATGTGACACTATAAAAAAAAGAACTCTTTGTGAAATCCATTCCCTCCTCCTTCCCTGACTTTTCCTAAATGTTTGTTTTTAACATAACTGTATAGTTCCAACAGGAGCAAAATGGTCCATTTGCGCTCCCTAGCTGTAGCTTTTACCCTTATCATGGTGGATTGAAAATAACCTTACAGTTACGAATGGCTTAAAGATGTCAACCATAATGTGTCTCTTATATAGACAGAAAGACAAAGACAGTTATTTGCATGATCAACGCATGATTGCCTGTACATAGAAGCCATCGCACACCCAGCCTCTGAAGAAGAGACACCTGTATGTCGAAAGCTTTTCTCTCAGTTTGCATAGGCCTTGTTTTCAACGAGCATCCTATGTTATCTCCTTCTGTGTGTGTAGGCTACAGTATGTGTGTCTGCATAAAGGCCAATGGTGTTGATAATAATAATAAAAGTGGGCAGTCAATGCATAATGTTGATAATGGATGAGACAAAGAAACTCTCTAATGGTGTCTGGCAGGTTTATGAACTTGGCCTTACAGTTATGAATGGCTTACCAATTTCAAGCGTAATGGTAATATCAGCAACATAGACAGACTATAATTACGTAGGCTTATTATGAAATCTGTTTTACTCAAGCCATAATTGTGCTCTCAGTCTATTAAGATCACCATATTTCCTGTATCTGTACCTGTGTGTGTATACGCTATAATCAGGGGTGCACATAACTGGTGCGCCAGTGCGCATGCGTCACCAAAATGCATGCTGCGCGGCAGATCAGCCGCATGAACGCGCTCTTGCGCACCAACAGCTGGAACCGCTGGTAGAGGAATTTACTTCCTCAAAATCCAACTGCTGACTGCTGACTGCTGCATCACTGCAAGCCCCACAAAGTAACTATTTGCCGTCCCCTCAGCCGAAGGCCCGACGAGTAATCCATCACAACAGTCGACCGACGACGACCACGGCGACTCCCCTCACGAAAACATTCGGAAAGTATCGTAACTCGTACTTTCATTCCGCGTATCGCGTATCGCACGGTTATCTCGCCGCCACGTGAAAATTCAGTCCCGAACGACTCGTGGCTAAAAGGAAAAACAACACCAAGGGACACGTTTCTTTTCTCTGAAGCTTTCAAATGTTCAGACGTTTGTTTTACAGCTTCATTATCGCACCTCGACCCCTGACCCAGGGAATATGGTTGGGAATTCTATTAGAAGAAAAAAAAAAGACTTTGTTGCACAATCAAAATAATGAGCTATTTAAAGTGATAGCCTACAACATCCTCTACCATGGTTGAAATTGAGGACAGTGATAACAGCAGTCAAGAGAGCAGTGACGATGATGATTAAGCTTGTAGCATAAATAAATGCTTAGGCTGTAACTTTTTGTTGAAAAGTTGATTTCAGTGTTTACAGAACAGAGCAGTGCTTAAAGAGATGTCAGTTGATTTCATTGTGTTTAAAGAACAGACATTCAGTTAGTGTTTAAAGAGATGTCAGTTGATTTCATTGTGTTTAAAGGAGTCTGACAGACTTTCATGCTTAAAGAGCAGTCATTTGATTTTGCATTTGTTTCTTTTGTTTTGCACACAATAATTTGTTCGTTCATCTTTATTTATGAATAAATAATTGCTAATATAAGTTATCCATGTATCCCTTTTTTATCCATCCTGTGGGACGGGTCGTGACTCGCGAGCTCGGGGAGCACCAAGCAGCATCCCTAGGTGCTCCTCTGAGCATTGGCCCCAAAAAGTTATGTGCACCCCTGGCTATAATACCATATATTTACTGCAAGAAAGGTCAAATAGAATGAATCAGATGAGGCTTTAATAATAATAATGATAATGTATACTTAGTAAAACTTTAAATTATTATTATAGCCTCATCTGATTAATTCTATTTTACCTTTCTTGTACTAAATAAGCACAGTCTCAAGTCTGTCTATCTCACAGACTAAGTATTACTTATACATCTATTACAAGACAAGGGTAGTACACATGTACACATGTAGCCTCAATTTCTCTCTCTTCCTTTTCTTTTCCCTCTTTTTCTCTTTTTTTCCTCTCTTTTTCCTCCCTTCTCCCCCCTTCTCCCCCCTCTTCACACCTTCCCCCGCCTTAAGAGACTATCGTTACCCTCGCTTGGCCTAGTGGATAATGATTTGGACTGGTGATCATGAGATCAAATCCCACCTGGGAACACCACCACTAGTGTGCCCTTGAGTAAGGCACTTAGCCCTACAATTACTGTAGACTGTACGGTAGACTGTCCCTGTAATCTCTAAATGTAAGTTGCTTTGGATAAAAGCGTCTGCTAAATGGTAAAAATGTAACAACATGATGAGAAGCTCACAACAGGAAACAGGAACAAGAGAGAGAGCTAATCCCTGAGCTCTGCTTTTATATCATCCTAAAAAACCACAGTATTTAAATTAGGAGCTATTGCTGGAGACCACCAACCATCATTCATTTTATTGAATCTGAAGTGACAACATCACAGTTTTGACACCTCAAGACTTTCCACAGAGTTCACAGCCATTTTCCTTCCAGGGGATGGTAAGCTTAAGAAGACTGGGGTACAATTGAAATTGTCCCTCTTCATTTGTATACAATTTTACAATACAAATGTGTGAAATGTGTGTATAGGCATCATTATTCAGTGGTAATTCTATGCTATCCCAGAGACCTTTGAGAACATATTCAAATGCCAATGTCTGGCCTTTCTGACAACCAATGAGCCGTTGGTATTTGGACTCTTCACTGCACCAGCCCTCTAACCTAACGACATTCATTAGGACAAGAGAGGGTTGCAGACTGGCGTTCTGTCTGAGCTGTGACTGCCCAGCTCTCTCAGACTACACACTGCACTACACACAATGCTATCTGATATCGCTAGGCGAGGATAATGACATTTCAACTCTCTGATGACCAGCTTAGAGAGACAATGCTGTCGCTGATTAACAATCACTGCCAGACAAAGGAGTAATATTCCTGCCCTGTCACACAACACACTACTTCATTTCACTGATGCTATATTTGTTTGTATAGCCTGCTGTTATGTGTGAGTATATAGTGAGAGAAGTATGGCTGTTGATAAAGTAGAGTGAACACTACTTGTGTGATGATGAAAAGCACTTGGAGGTTTAATAAGAGATGATGAGGATATATGGCTGGAACAGCCTCTCAGTCAGTGACACCGAGCCACATTAAGAAGGTAACAGCTGCCAATCTTTCATGGAAATCACCTGACACATGGACACATCTCATCAAGCTCCCTAAAGATTAGCACTGATGAATTTTCATCTCACGTTCTCTCTCTCTCTCTCTCTCTCTCTCTCTCTCTCTCTCTCTCTCTCTCTCTCTCTCTCTCTCTCTCTCTCTCTCTCTCTCTCTCTCTCTCTCTCTCTCTCTCTCTCTCTCTCTCTCTCTCTCTCTCTCTCTCTCTCTCTCTCTCTCTCTCTCTCTCTCTCTCTCTCTCTCTCTCTCTCTCTCTCTCTCTCTCTCTCTCTCTCTCTCTCTCTCTCTCTCTCGCTCTCTTCTCTCATTTCTCTCTCACTCTCACTTACCCACACAGTGGAAACATACAAATTATGAACACCTGGAGAGTAAAAGAGCTAAGGGAATATTAAAAACACAAACAGATTAATGACAAACCAAAGGCCACTACATTTTCAACAGATTCCAGTCAAATATTCATTACTTGTTGTTTCTGAGTAACACATCTCTTTTTAGAAGGTAACAGCTGCCAATCATTCATGGAAATCACCTGACACAGCTCTCCAAATGGACCCATCTCATCAAGCTCGCTAAAGATTAACACTGATTAATTTTCATATCTCTCTCTCTCTCTCTCTCTCTCTCTCTCTCTCTCTCTCTCTCTCTCTCTCTCTCTCTCTCTCTCTCTCTCTCTCTCTCTCTCTCTCTCTCTCTCTTACCCTCACAGGGTAAACATGCAAATGATGAACACCTGGAGAATAAAAGAGCTAAGAGAATATTAAAAACACAAAGAGATTAATGACAAACTAAAGGCCCTACATTTCATTTCAAAGTATTCCAGCCAAATATTCATTACTTGTTTCTGATTATACAACAGTTAGTTCCGACCAAGTAATTTGATTGGACAAGAGGCATTCCATGAGTGCTGATATACAGTATAACAGCACTGGGACTTTTAACTATATGTATCACTCCGAAATTACCGTTAATACAAAGTAGCTAGCGTGCAGATGTTTGTGTTCAGGTTACTAGGCAACAACAGTCCAGTTCCGGAAATTTCTTTTGTTGACGGAGCCAAAATAAATGATTAAATAAACAAACAAATCATAATCTGTTGTCACTTATTACTATTAACTAATAAATTGCGCTGTAGAACTGTTGTAAAAGCAATATCACACCCGAGGTTGTGCTGTTATACTGAATATCAGCACGGCTGTGATTCGGTCGGAGGTACGAGGCCGCAGGCCAAGTACCGAGGGGTGGGGAGGTAGAGGGGAGGGGTGGGGGGAGGGTGGGTGGGTGGATGGCGGTGAGCAGGTACCTCACCTTCTCTTATCTTACTGAGGTGAGCTGATCTGAGCAGTGGTGAATAAGATTTGAACACCCACAGTAGAGGGTCAGGGTTAGGTATCAGAGAGCATGCTGGGAGTCTTGTAGGTATCAGAGAGCATGCTGGGAGTCTTGTAGGTATCAGAGAGCATGCTGGGAGTCTTGTAGGTATCAGATAGCATGCTGGGAGTCTTGTAGGTATCAGAGAGCATGCTAGAAGTCTTGTAGGTATCAGAGAGCATGCTGGGAGTCTTGTAGGTATCAGAGAGCATGCTGGGAGCCAGTGGAACTCTGGTAAACATTCTGGAAACATCTGTTTCATTATCCTGCACTGTGAGTGCTGCATTTTGGGTAATCTTGTGTGTGATAAGTCGTTCAGAAGGGAGGGGCTTGCAGGGTGCATGTAGTGTTAGGGTTAGTGTTAGTGTTACTACAGCGCAATTTATTAGTTACTGATATTCAGTATAACACACTCCCTCTCATGTGATATTGCTTAAGTAACACATCTCTTTTTGGAATTCAACCATTTCATTGCTTTCTCCACATGCATTGCTTCCTTATGCACCTCCAAATCCTGTGGTAATCCCAAAATACAAGCAAGGGTTTAGGTTTAAGGGTTTCAGAAGGCATTAAGAAACACCCATAAACACACACAAAAAATACAATGACTCACTAAAATCGGTTAATTTCAGTTTTCCAATTACTTTGATACATTTGAAATTAAATAAATACAAACCCTTTAGTCAAATTGTGCAACAACCTTATAGTTAGGGAAATATAAAGAAATCTAGGAATAAATTCCTTACCAAGAAGTTTCTTCACCAATGTGTTTGTAAAGGTGTCTAATAACACATATAACAATATTTAAATTCAACTCCCATATAGGAAAACCTGTGAGAGCTGCTGAAAGTTGGGCTACCCGGAAAAACGGCCACGCACACTTTCACATCTAAATTAAAAAGTAACTTTATTAATTTATTTTAATATCTCGAATATTAGTTAGAAAACAATACTGATCCACAATGTCAAATGCTTCATGCGTCAAGGTCTGAGTCTTCTCCAGACTCTACACCATCATGAATCCAATCATTGCATGTAATGTCTTTAGAATTTCCACAGGCTGAGATACACTTAATAATAATAATAATTTATTAGATTTATATAGCGCTTTTCCGAGGCTCAAAGACGCTGACAATATGGGAAAAACGGAAAACACAGAAACAACAAGCAACAGATAACATGAGCACATAGAACACAGAGTTAACGAACGGGGAAGGGGAGGTTGTATGCATGTCCATGGGGGGAGGGGGGTGGCAGGGTTAGGGGAGATGGTTAGGGGTAGGGGAGGTTGTATGCATGTCCAGGGGGGGGGGGGGGCGGGGGTGGCAGGGATGGGGGAGATGGCTAGGGGTAGGGGAGGCTGTAGGCATGGGAGAACAGGTAGGTTTTGAGGTGGGATTTAAAAGTGAGGAGTGAGGGTGAGTCTCTGAGTGGTTGAGGGAGAGAGTTCCAGAGGCGGGGTGCGGCTCGTGAAAAGGCACGGTGACCGAAGCCTTTGAGTTTTGAGGGTGGGACAGTGAGGGGAACAATGGATGAGGATCCATTCTTCCTGCAGCTGCACCGCCGGTTTCAATCTCCATTACAATTACAATTATCTCACACTATGATTTTTGGTACTCACAAAAGCATTACATCTAAATCTGATGCTTCTGCATGTGTCATTTCCTGTCTTGATGGTATCCCTCTTCAGAAAGTTGAACACACGAAATACCTGGGAATATGGCTTGACTCAGAACTTTAATTTAAATGTCATATCACTCACACTCTTAAGATAAATGAACAAATGAACAAATAAATGAATAAATGATTCCTAATGGAATTCTTTACCGATCCCGAAACTGCTTTTC
Organism: Nansenia antarctica; assembly: GCF_963989245.1. Taxonomy (NCBI): domain Eukaryota; kingdom Metazoa; phylum Chordata; class Actinopteri; order Argentiniformes; family Microstomatidae; genus Nansenia; species Nansenia antarctica. The sequence continues at coordinate 71,920,958 of NC_137675.1, forward strand.
ATTTACTGTTAGAAAGAAACTTGCATCTTAACTCATCTTACCAATATTAGACTATATCTGGTTGCCTCCAAGACTAATCTTCTTCCTTTGAATATAGCTTGTAATAGACTTTGCAGATTTGTTCTTGGCTGTCCTTTCTTAACTCATAATTGCACAATGTATGAAAGTCTCAAATGGCCCTCTCCCACCATAAGAAGACAGAGACATTGGTTGCCCTGGGAACGAACACTTTGCTCGGCTGCCCTCGGACAGGCGGTTCAGGACCATGTTCGCAAGGACAAATAGACTGAAGCTCAGCTTCTACCCCAGGGCCATTCAGGCCCTGAACACAGCAAAGACCTAGGTTCTAGGCCCTGGACAAGCTAGACAATTTGATGGCAGCTACTAGATTGTAATCAAGTGCAATACTGAAACACAACTGTGAACATCTCAAACATGCAAACTGCGACACTTTAAATGAATGTGCAATAACACTATGTGCAATATGACAACCCTCGGGTACATAAGGTTCAGAGATAGGAAATGTTAGAATAGGTATAGCATAGCATAGAGTACAGCACAGTGTTTTATTTGTATAGTATAGTATAGTGGATAGTGTACATAGCCTTTATTTATGTAAACCAGCTCTTTTCCCTTCTTGTTTTTAGTTTTTTTTTCCTAGCACCAGGGGAGCCCCCCCTCCCAAATTTCGTTGTATGGTACCTGTACTATATCAATGACAAGAAAGACCATTCATTCATTCATTCAAATGTATACATTACAAGTATCCTCTCTATTTAAAGCAGTTGATGGTTCCCTTCTCCTCTCCTTATCAATTGATTCTGTTCAGCTCTTTTTTGTTGTTCCTGCTATTTCTAAATCTATGGCTAAGAACGCCTTTATTTTTAAAGCTCCATCTGCTTGAAATTAATCTGCCTGCAAATATTCAAACTTTATAATCTTTCCACCTGTTTAAAAAAAGCACTGTCCGCCTATTATAAGCTCAATTGTACGTGTCCATTATAATATCACCTTTCTTATAAAGATACACTTATAAAGACATAACTTATACTATCACTGTCATTCATCATTAATACTCTTCTATTGATAATCAGTGAAAAATCCATCTGCATGCTTTTTTTTCTTCTTCTGTGTACCCCAACTTTCAGCAGCTGTCACAGGTTTTCCTATGGGAGTTGAATTTAAATATTTGTTATATGTGTTACTAGACACTTTTACAAAAACATTGGTGAATACATTTCTTGGTAAGGAATTTATTCCAAGTTTGGCCAAATATCTGATAATATTCCCTGACTATTTGTAATAGACGAGACTTGTAAAGTGTGGGTCTGTTGTAGCCTAATCTGCAGACATGTTGAGCTCTATTATTTGTGGCATTCTAGCCCCTTTGGCCACTAAGGTGATGTTTGAAAAAGACCCAGGATGTGACAGAAATACAAAGTACCTGGTGGAAGCCTCTAGGGATGAGAAAGATTAAATGACTTGCCGACTAACCGTTGGGTGACCTGCTAATCAGAAATTAAATAACTAGTCTGTTGAACTGCATTTACAAATTGCCAGGTTTAACAACCCACAAAACCACATTTAAAAAATATGGTGAATATAACTGTTAAACTGTTGCATGTTATTTGAACTTGTAGAGTCAATTAAGGCCTTCAACTTTCCTTGTTTCAAACAATTTCCAAAGACCATGTTTTTGTGAAGGATGCTTGAGCAGTTAAGTAGCGCGTCTCAAAATGTCCCGCTCTTCTATGCTGTTGTTAACTGTTATGCTCTTACTATGTAAGCCTTTGCAATGTTTTCTCTTATCCTATTTGAGCCTTTCAAATTGCTTTTACTGCACACAAGATCACATTGCTGGCTAGGTTGGGGCTTATACATTTGTATCTGTCTCTTCTTTCAGATTAGTCAGATAATCGATTTTGGTCGTGTGTAGTCGACAGTAAAATGAGTAGAAATCCCAAGCAGGAACACATGCATCATAATCACATGCATCATAATCACATGCAGGAACACATGCATCATAATCACTTGCCTTGTCCTGTTCACCATCCCTGTCATTTATTTGTTTATTTGTTTATCAAGATCCCCTTTCGCTGCTGCACATGCAACCACTACTCTTCCTTGATTATAATTACACTACTACTAGACTGTAAACATAAGTGCAATTGAAATACAACTGTGAACATTCTAAAATCTGCTACTGCTACACTTTAAATGAATGGGCAACAAATATTATGTGCAATATGACAACCCATGTTTACATAAGGTTCAGATATAGGAAAAAGTTAGGATATTTATAGCATAGCGTAGTGTACAGCACAGTGTTTATTGTATAGTAGATAGTGTACATAGCCTTTATTTATTTATGTCAACTTGGCTCTCTTGTTTTTAGTCTTTTTTCCAAGCACCAGGGGAGCCCCCCCTCCTAAATTTCGTTGTACGGTACCTGTACTGTATAAATGACAATAAAGACCATTCATTCATTCATTCATTCATTCATACTTTACTTTGATTTACTGTGACAGATAGAGAGAGAGAGTTTTCCCCACTTTCCCTCATCAGAAAGTGTTTTCGAGAGTAGAGTAATGGAGGGAAGTACAGGCGTTTGTGCACACTTTTCAAATCTACTTTAATTTTTTGGATGGACACATTTTCTGCACAACAAACATTTTGTGAGATGACCTATTTAAAAGCAAAAGCTTAGAGCCTTTTCCCCTTACCAGCATAAGGGTAATGTCTGTGCCTCTCTCTATCCACATCTCATCACCATGTGTATATACCATTTAGCTAATGCTTTTATCCAAAGCAACTTACATTGCAGTGAGTGCAAGTGTCAACGCCATGCTCTACCAACTGAGCCACCGTGTGGTCATAGACTGGGTTGTAAAAATAACATTAAAAAAACATACAGCAGTAACAAAGACAAAATATAACCACAAGCGGCAATGGGCCGTGTTCCTACAGATACACGAGGCGACGTTCTAGTCCCATTTAGGAAAAGTAAATTTGGTCAATTATCATTCTCTGTTATAGCAATACAAAACTGGAACTCACTACCTACCTACATAAAAAATATACATACATACTCCACCTTCACAACACACCTTAAGGCATGGCTTTGCAATAACTATAACTGCATACATTAATTTCTGTCAGATGTGACGTGTGTGTTGTATGTACACCTCTATCTTTGCTACCCGCCTGCATATGTCTGTGTGTGCTTCAATGTCTGGATGCTGCTGTGCCTGTATGTTGCGGTGTCTGTATGCTGCTATGTCTGTATATTGCTATGACTATTTGCTCTTCCTTTGTCCCCTTTGTACTGTTCTTATCTCATGTACTGTATTGATGTTGCTGCCATTTGTGCTTGAATGTCTTGTCTCTCCGGCATGTTTGTGCTTGCTCCAATTGTGCTTGATATGTTTGTATGTCCTGCTCCATTTGTTTGTGTTTGCTGCAATTGTAATTCTTTAAACTAATGTATTTTATTTTAGGGAGCCTATTGTCAACTGGCCCGGGGACTACAGCTGGAAATTAGCCATGTAGGCTAAAGCTGCTCCATTTACTGTTGTTACAGTTAATTAATGGGGACTGTCCACGACATCATAAACTAATAAACTAAACTAAACTAAATATGCCCCCATAACCATAAATGGGGTGAGATTGACAGACACAGGGTAGACCTACAGACAGGTTGTAAATTGACAGATAGGGGGTAGACCTACAGACAGGGGGGTAGACCAATCACCTAATATGGGCCAAGTTGAACTCATGATATACTAAGCTATGATATTATGAAGTACCCTAGGACCACAGGCCTGTAAGGTACCAGTCACCTAATTATGGCCTGATATACATAGGCTACTATGCTATGATGATAATATACACTAAGCGTAAATACGAAAATGTATTGCGGATTAACCTTCCCCAGTTAATGACCATGTTGTATAGTTTATGTCAAGCATTTCCCTACTTGTGCTTACACTATATTCTGTAAGCCTAGCATAGTATGCCACCTCCATCTGACTGAATCAGGTAAAGCGGTCATGAGAAGATGAGTTTTAAAGTGCTATATTAGCATTAGCCTTAGCTTTTAGCCAAAATTGTCAAATTTCAAAGGCCTGTTTTTGAGATATCTGGAAATGCTTCATCATGGTAACACATTGTAGTGCCAAGATGCATTGTTAATCAGACATGGGAAGTATATGTTTTCAATATATTTATAGTTGGTATATAGAGTAGGTTAAGTGATATGAACCAGAGTTGTCCACAAGTTGTCTGTGTAGGCTATTTATGAACAATATATAATGTTAAGCTGAATGGAATCAATATACAGCATAGAGGCAATGACAAGGTTACTGAATGAGCGGAAGAGGAGAAAGCAGTGGGAAGATGCATGTGGACAACAGCATAAAGATGTCTTTGTTCTCACCACTTTTCCGAAGATGCATTGGAGGCATTTAATCGACCACCGCTAATGAAAGAGCTCACAGGTAAGAAGACTAAAAGAAGACTTTATCATAGCGTTTATCATAGCGTTGAGTTTGATAACGTCAACTTGCCTTGAACAGCTGCGGACAGATATCTGTTCTCTTTACAACAAGTTTGTTTACACTCTCCATCTCGGTTGGCATTGGTTGACAGTTGCTGCAGAGACACCAGTGACTATGCCCAACTCCTCACCTCTCGGATCTACATGTTGTGTAATGTCTTCTCTGCTGTCCTCCTTGCTGTGCTCGGGTTCAAATTGAAAAGGCTGGATAGAAAGCAAATTCCACCTGCAGAAAAATCCATCATGGCAGACTTTATGGGTTCTTGAGGCAAATATGTTCCCCATGAGGAAAGACACATGTGCCAAGTTTCATACATTTTCATCCAACAGGATGGAAATGCAAGCATTCTGAAGTTAATTATTTACTTTTGGTTATTATAGCGCCACCTATGGTCTAATCGTGGTCATTCTTTCTACCATAGTTACTGATGCTCTCTAGTTGTGGCATGCAAATTCATAGCAGTTTTGGTCAGGGACTTTTTGAGCTATTTGACCAAAGCGAGGAAAAGAATAATAATAAGAAGTAAACCACCAATAACAATACTGTTCCTACTACTATGTAGTAGTAGGAACACAAAAACATGTTTTGGAAAATCTGAGGGACAGGAAAGGCACTCATGTCGACATGCTATTTTCAAGAGTCAATTCAATCAACGTCTATGTCTTTCAATTGCTACTCAAACCAAACCAGTGATTATTTGGAAAACAAAACATTCCCAACTATCACACTGTGTGACACACAAACTCTGTGTATTTGATTTGTAATGCCTCTTCAATGAATCATTATTCCGCATTCTGAGCATTGCATTGTTTGTGTTTATCCATCGCAAAAACACAGATGCGTAACCTTTATATCACTGTTATAACACTGTTATAAGAAACAGTGAAGGAGGCAGGAGAGGAGAAAACACAGAATAACGAAGCCAATGAAGTTGGAAAGAGCTGAGGTTATCAATTGAGAGCCAGCCACTAACTGTGAAACTAAGTGAAAGTTAGGACAGGTCATTGAAGGGGCGATTCGGGATAGATTGCAAAGAAAAGCCATGAGAGCCTCCCATTGTTGGACCTAATTGGATTACTGTAGCTCTGGCCAACTACTCCAGCTACTGTTGCTCCATTGTATCAGCATTGCAGAGTCTGGAACAGTCTGGTCTGCACATGGATTACATGTATTGTTGTTCTTATTGTTTGTGTGTTCTTAGGAGACGGTGGAGGGGAGTCAGAGAGAGAGAGGGGGGGGGGGGGTTGGGTAGGAGATTGCTGCAGAGGTGGATCTGATTATGCTGTAGGCAGAGTGGTGGTGGTTTAGTGTGAATGCATTGGTGGTTGTAAGCCTACACTACAAGCATCACCTTCTGAAGAATCAATGGGGTGTAGTGGGTAACCAGCAATTCCGTTTTTGAGTCACAGTTCGGTTCAACAAAAGAAAAGAAAAATCAATAAATCATTCTAAACCGTGGGCCTATCACCTTGTGTGACTGTCATGTTGTGTTTGGAGCACCTCAAATCTCTGTTTTATTTTTCCTAATTTCTGATTTCTTTTTTTTACACTCAAAACGACACTGAATCATTCAAAGATGACAATGTATTATGTATCTTATTTTAATCAAAGTGGTTCTATATTTTGGTGCTTATAGATGAATAGATAGAGCTACTACAAAGTAATCATTTACATCTCAACATTCACTGCAAACAACAGGGAATAAGAAAATATTGATGAACAACAAATGCAACATTATGCTTATGCTGTTGAACTAGGACACTCAAGTCATTTACATCATGGCTTTTTTTCTACCAATCTTCATGTAATCGTTGTGCCACAAGCATTGAGTATGTATGCAAGTTTCACTTCAAGCGAACCGTGGGCCGTGTGGGGCCCCTACCCAACAGAACGGGTAAAACCCACAAACAGTTACACCCCTAACAATCAGCATACTGTAGTGGTTTATTCAGGTTTCTAGCAATCCTTCAATCTAAACTGTATTGATATTTCTTACATACCACAGCTGGTGTAATGTCCTAACCTGATTTACAAAGAGTGTCTGTGATAGCAATCAGACATTATCAGGTTGGACGAGACAGTGCTTGTAGAATTTAACTGAATTCAGCTGTCATACTGAGCTAAATCTATGATCTGAGAGAGAAACACAAAGCGGAAAAGGACTACCTATATCTTCTCTCCTCCTTTGTTATTCTCTCTCTTTTATAGTAATGCCTTTTTGATAGCAATGACTTTAATCTTCCTCCATCTCTCCCTGCAATCTCTCTTCCTGTTCTGTCTTTGTTCTACAAACCCCAATTTGTGGACACACGTTGGAGATGACTAGAGCATTAGAGTGAATTACTCAAGGTATGATTCCAGACAAAGCCAGACAGACAGTGAAGACTGATCAAACTATCCACAGACAAGTATTAAGTAAGAAAATCACAGCCTAACTTGTTGAAATGCTTTTACAAGATAGTGGTGTGTTTTGGGGGATTTGAAGGGGTGCGCTTGTATAACAGTTCCCGGTTCACAGAAATGTGATCTAATGAGAGCATTCTAATGAATGAATCTATGTCAGTCAATATACAAGACACTGTGCTCTTGAAAATGAAGTAATAACACAGTTCATTCTGTTTTCACATGAGAGAGAAATGAAAAACGATTCGATAAAGTACAAAACTCCATATAGACACCACACACCCATAACCTCAGGTTATATACCTTGACATATACACATATTCACTCTCTTTCATGGAGTGGGTCAGGATTAATAACCTAATAATATCTTCACATAACGGATGAAAACATGCCTGGGGATGGGACGATGTACTGTATGTTCAGGGTGCAATTCCCATGTCTTTGTAGACTGAAGTTGTACTCAAGTTACCTCCGGCTAAAATCAACCAGCAAAACTGAGAACACCAATAACTCATAAGACAGCAAAGAAATTACACAGAGTCGATGAATATGTGCCATGTTTGTGCTTTCTCACAGCAACATCATGTTCCTCTTGTTTTTCCTCTCCTCTACTCTGCCCTCTCTACCCCCTCAGTCAGCCAGAGGGAAAGAGACGGATAGAGAAAAGTATGTGTCATAAATTAATAAATCAGCGATAGCACACAACCCAATCCCTTGAATAGAAACTGAGGGAAGGAAAACACATAGACAGAGATAGACACGCACGCACACACGCACGCACGCACGCACGCACGCACGCACGCACGCACACACACACACACACACACACACACACACACACACACACACACGCACACACACACAAATCAACGACAGACAAACAAACAAACAACAAACAAACAAACAGAGATATATGAGAACTGTGTCCATGTCATACCAATTGCGATAGTATCCCCAGGGAAACTGATTCGTAAAAAATGACCCACTGTCCTTATCTCAGTGTCAGCTTAGTGAAGCTCTATGTGACTCGTTACTGTCTGCCTGTGTATCAAACGCTAGTCATCAGCACAACTCAAAAACAAGTTAGCCTGTTGAGCTAAAGCCTCGAGAAAGGTGACTTATCACTACCTCCTGCTATAACTCACCATCTTAGACCACAGAGATGGCACTCTCCTGTCATATAATTCTGTGACGACAAGCCGTCCAAAAGCTGTCCTAAAAAAGGTGTCTGAACCATCTCAATCTCTCGTACCAGACTCGTACGCCTCTGTAGCAGCATTTTGTCAGTGGAAATTAAAGACACTACAGGGCAGCCTTAAATGTCGTGGTAACCATTGTTATCCATGGCGACACTGATTGCTGCTCTACGAAGACGGGTCGGACTGACCCAGAACATCCTCCCTCCCCCCACCCATACCTACCCCCCCCACTCCTCCCTCCCCCCGCTCCTCCCTCCCCCCGCCCATGCCACCCCGCAACCACCCCCCCCCCTCCCTTCTCTACAGTATTCTGTGGACATATATGGCGCCGCACATGGCAGCTATGGTTTTACAGTTTGTTGTGTTCTGTCTGCACTGCTGTCTGTCCTGTGTTGTTTTGTTTGCATTGCATTTAGAAATGCTCTTACTGTAACGCCAAATCAAATTCCTATATGTGTATGCTTAATGTGTATGCATAAATGGCAATAAACATTATCTCATCTCATCTCATCTCATCTCATCTACAGAGTTCACATTCTATCAGCTGTGCGGACCTCAACCATGGCTAAATCACCTTCCTACATCATCGTACATCATAAATGCCTCATGAGCTTAGTTCAATTGTCTTAACCCATCGGAACCCAAAAGAAGCTTATTTTACTCCATTGTTTGTAAACAATGTAATTGTAAACAAACACTGATAAGCTTCAAAACATTCACGTCATGTTGATCTCATATGGTCAGTCCTTGCATACGTAGCTCTGTCTATGCAATTGAGAGTGGTTACATTTCTCCAGCCCCATCCCTCAACTATTTACCAATAAAGCGGCACGGAGCCCGCTTTGTTGTTGTTTGAATTACAGATTGCACCTTTAAAATGACCCTAATAGTGTGTAATGACACTCTCTATTACATAGAAACATTAGTTAACATGGACATAATGTATGTTTTTCATACAATTACAGCACACCTCTTCTCTGCAGAAACAACGGAGACTTGTCGTCATGATAATGATGTCTTGGCTACAGAGGAAACATTCCAACCCCTCAGGGCCCCTAGATTCATGAGTCGTGTTCATAACTCCTATGTTTCATTCTGCTTCAATCATCAGCTCTCGCTGTGGGGTTCTGTCGCAGCTGATAATGTTACTGCTCCTTGGAAATAACTTTCAGAAAACGACCTATTGGCACCCACGGGCAGTCACCGCACTCTACAACGGTAGAGAAATAAGCAAACCCAGGGGGTGGGCTGGGTTGGAGAGCAGACCCAGGCTTTTCACACAATTTAGTTCAAACACCAGTTCAACTCACACTGCTCTTGGGGAACTGGAAGGAACTGGCTGAGTGAGATGTGTTTCTCTCGCTCTCTTACTCTTGTTCTTTTCCTCCTTCGTACACTTCGCTCCCCTGTGGTTCTCTTAATATAGCAGAAAGATAAAGTGGTGGAACCTGTCAAGTCCCGCGTGCCACGGCATGAATGAATAGATCGAGAAGGAAGTAAAGATAGATGGTTAGAAAGAAAGAGAGACTAAAGGAAGGAAGAAAAGGGGGGGGAAAGAAAGAATAGTAGAAACCTCACAACGATCCACAGAGGGAGTAGCCAATGAATGGCAATAATTCCGATGCGCATGGCTTCATTAGAGAGATGGTGACTTTGTGGAGCAGATGAACTGGAATTGAACCGCTTGAGCTCCTCCTGAGGGCTGAGGTTTCAGATACAACAGTCCCTCTGATCGCTAGAACTGCTTCTGACTTCGACATCTCCCCCTAGCTGAGATATTGCATTAGGCTTCTGCAACTTCGCTCCCCATGGGGCTGCACTCTCAATTCCATCCTCATCTCCAACCACGTTGATAGTGACTACTGGATTGGATTCCATGCTGACCTGACCATCATTCGTTCCAAATCAACAGCTCGTAGGTGCCTGTTTTGTATACGTTCAGACATGTTCAGACAGGAACAAGTTCAGAGGGAGGTAATGAGAGAAAGTGATGGTCTTTTTGCCCTTGTCCAACAACCGAGTTGATGTGAGAGGTATTTTATGAGTTAGTTACAGTGGGGGAAATTAGTATTCAAAGATAAAAAATAAAAAAAAATATTCAACTACACAGGTAAAGAAATTGTGTGTTTCTTTCTTTATTTCTTTCATTGTTCTTCTCATTGTGCTTCTCTTTGTTTTCTGTACAGTGTCCTTGAGTTTGAGAAAGGTGCTTTTAAATGAAATATATTATTGTTATTATTATTATTATTATTATAAAAAACGTTATCTGCAAGTATTGAACACACTAACTGAAATGTATTTAATACTTGGTGGAGAAGCCTTTGTTTCCAATGACAGTTTGAAGACGCTTCCTTTATGAAAAAACTAATCTCTCACAGTGATCCAGTGGGATTTTGGTCCATTCTTCAACACAGACTGTCTTTAAATCGTGGAGATTCCAGGGGGCCCGCAGGTGAATTTTGATCTTCAGTTCCTTCCACAAATGTTTTATTGGATTTAAATCTGTAGATTGACTAGGCCAGTGCAACACCTTAATTTTCCTCCTCTTTAACCAATTGACAGTCTCCTTTGCAGTATGTTTTAGATCGTTGTCCTACTGGAAGATCCACCCTCGTCTCATCCTCATCATCCTGGTGGATGGCAACAGATTATTCTCAAGACTTTCCCGGTACATGGCTCCATTCATCTTCCCCTCAATAATTTGTGACACCGTTTAATGAAAAGGTCCTCATGTCGGGAATTGTGAAACCTCACAATCGAGCCAAACAAGTCTTGTTGTGAAAAAAATGTGTTTTACGGTTTTTGGCATAGGAGAAAAATGTAAGCGATGAAGAACCCACTCAATATCATAACCAACAGTTTTACTTTAGTAGAAGATTGTTGGTTTGTTTGTTTTTGTTAGCTGACTTATAACCGGTTTAGTTTGTTGTGTACGAAAGTACACAAGTTATTTTGTGTGTGTGTGTGTGTGTGTGTTTACTACGATAGCCAAACAAGTGCTAGCTTGCTAGCTAGCTAGAGATATAATAGATTATAGAAAAGGTAAATGTTTTTGTAAAGAACGGTAATGTTAATCAAAAATAGTGATTAATTCATTGATTTGTAGATTTGCTGTAGAATAATACTGTGGATTTAAATGATTTCACTAGTCTACTTCTTACAGTACGACTTCAGTCAGTACAGTACACTGAGTCTATAGAGAGCATGCAAGCCTACACTATAGAAGTGTCCACGACCTCTGACCTGAAATTTGTGTTACAGAATGACAAGGTCAGAGGTTCTGAGAGATGAATGAATGAATGAATGGTCTTTATTGTCATTTATACAGTACAGGTACCATACAACGAAATTTTGTCGGGGGGGCTCCCCTGGTGCTTGGAAAAAGACTAAAAACAAGAGGGCCAAGGGTAAAATAAAAAAGGGAAAAGAGCTGGTTTACATAAATAAAGGCTATGTACACTATCTACTATACTATACATTTTGAAACTAAGCAGTGGACACATCTTTTTGCATTCTGAGTAAGTAAGACTACTTCTACCTAACCTGGACTACTTATAGTGGATACCTGTGTTGTTTATGAAGTTTAATAGTTTAACGTTGTAAGTTGTGTAGTAAGTGATAGTGTTGTAACTGTCTATTTTAAAAGACAAAGCCTGGCACTCTAGTGAAACCAGTAGCCCCAGTAGCCCCCCTGAGACAAGTAGGTGCTAATCTGCAAGTAGGAGGAGCCTCTGTCCTGTATATCTGGAAGACACCAGGGGACATTTGCCTCATACATGCGACTAGGGAGAACACCTGTCAGTCGTTGGCATTAGTGGTCGTTAGTGGGAGGGGCTACAAGCCTGCTAGTTGTTAGCAATTACTGAGTCTCCATAATATCTGGCCTGTCTGAGAGCGACAGCCTCTGCGACAGCCTCCTGACACCAAGACTCGTGACACCAAGACAGGAGTCTATCTGTGGGAGTCCATCGAGGAAGGCCTGAGAGGAAGCCGGAAGCCAGGGTACTAAGTACCTTCTCTTCCAGTTGTTTGTAGTGTTGCTGCTGTCTTCTCAAGTCACTCCGGTCTACTGAGTGCGCTTAGCTACTCCTAGTTCTGTTGGTTCCTTAGCCCTCTTCCCCTCTACATACTTTTGCCACAATGTGCTTTCTCCCTATCCCTGTTCTTCTGACACTCAGGAGGACACCTAGATGCTACATCCCCCCTCGCAAACCTTCCAATCTCATCTACCCACCTCTTTCTACTGACCATGACTTTATCGCCGCAGGCGGTCTCTGGAATTGCCAGTCGGCGGTCCGGAAAGCTGACGCTATCTCAGCCTATGCATCTCTTATGGCCCTCAATTTCCTTGCTCTCACTGAAACCTGGATCACACCAGAAAACACAGCTACACCGGCAGCCCTCTCTGCCGCCTACTCCTTTTCTCATTCCCCTAGACCCTCTGGTCGAGGGGGAGGCACAGGACTCCTCATCTCGCCCAAGTGGTCACACACTGTCCTTCCCCTGGCACACTTGTCTACATCCTCCTTTGAATTTCATGCTGCTTTTGTCTCTTCCCCGGTCAAACTCCACATTGTTGTCATCTATCGCCCCAGGCCAACTCGGTGACTTCCTAGGCGAGATGGATGGCCTTCTCAGCTCTTTCCCTGATGATGGCACTCCGCTCGTACTACTAGGTGACTTCAATTTCCAATCTGAGAAGCTTCTCTCATCTGGAGTACTTGACCTTCTCCTCTCCTTCGGCCTTACCCTGTCCCCCTCTCCTCCGACTCATAAGGCAGGCAATCAGCTCGACCTTGTCTTCACCAGATCTTCCCACACCTCCAACCTTACCGTTACCCCTCTTCCAGTTTCTGATCACCACTTTATATCCTTCTCCCTTCCCCTCAAAACTTCCTCTTCCCTCTCAGCCTCTAACCACTTAAGACCCTCTCGTCGTAACCTACGTACCCTGTCCCCCAGCGCCCTCTCTTCTTCTGTCCTATCCTCCCTACCCTCTGTCGAATCCTTCTCCCTTCTATCCACTGATGCGGCATCCTCAACCCTCCTGTCCGCTCTCAACTCTTCCTTCGACACCCTCTGTCCACTAACCTTGAAGCCAGCTCGATCCTCTCCTCGAGCTCCCTGGCTCTCTGAAACGCTACATGCTTGTAGACTAGAGCTCAGAGCAGCTGAGAGGAAATGGAGAAAAACTGGCCTTTCTGATGACCTTAACCTCTATCACTCTCTCCTTGCCAACTACGCCTCCTCGGCATCAGCTGCTAAAACATCCTACTATCATTCAAAAATGCATTCTTCTGCCTCTAATCCTAGAAAACTGTTCTCCACTTTCTCTTCACTCCTTAATCCACCTCCTCCCCCTCCTCCTTCCTCCCTGTCCGCCGATGACTTTGTCACCTACTTTGAAAAAAAGGTGGACGACATCAGCAGCACCTTTCTCCCCCCACCGCTCCCTCCTCCCACTAACAATGCTAACACTGTTCCCACTAACAATGCTAACACCCCTTCCAAACTCTCCCCTCGACACTCGATCTCTGGATTGTCATCTTTTCCCCCCCTCTCCCCCGATGAGATTCTCACACTTATCACATCAAAGCGGGCAACCACATGCCCTCTTGACCCCATCCCCTCCCCTCTTCTCCAATCCATTTCCGCCGACATCCTTCCTTACCTTACCACCCTAATCAACTCCTCCCTATCCACTGGATCTGTCCCAGCGGCCTTCAAAATAGCCAGAGTCAAGCCTCTCCTCAAGAAACCTACCCTTGACCCATCATCTGTCCACAATTACAGACCGGTATCCCTTCTCTCCTTCCCTTCCAAAACCCTTGAACGCGCGGCATCTAAACAACTGACTGACTATCTCCGGAAGATGGATCACTTAGACCCCCATCAATCCGGCTTCAAGGCTGGGCATTCCACTGAGACTGCGCTCCTTGCTGTCACGGAAGCCCTCCACTCTGCCCAAGCTTCCTCCCTCTCCTCTGTTCTCATTCTCCTTGACCTGTCTGCTGCCTTCGACACAGTCAATCACCAGATCCTTCTCTCCATCCTCTCAGACCTGGGCATCTCTGGCACCGCACACTCCTGGTTTTCTTCCTACCTGGCGGGCCGCTCCTACCAGGTGACCTGGAGAGAATCGCTATCTTCTCCACGAACCCTCTCCACTGGAGTTCCCCAGGGTTCCGTCCTAGGGCCCCTACTCTTCTCCCTCTACACCAAGTCTCTTGGCTCGGTAATCTTTTCACATGGGCTCTCCTACCACAGCTACGCAGACGACACTCAACTCTTCCTGTCCTTCCCCCCGTCTGATGTACACGTGGCAACCCGTATCTCAGCATGTCTCGCTGACATTTCAACTTGGATGGCTGACCACCATCTCAAACTCAATCTTAACAAGACCGAGCTCCTCTTCATCCCCGGGAAAGCCTGCCCTCTCCAAGACTTCTCCATCACAGTGGAGAACTCTACTGTAACCCCCTCCCTGACAGCCAAGAACCTTGGAGTGATCCTGGATAACCGACTATCCTGTGCGGAGAACATTGCAGCAACGGCTCGCTCCTGCAGATTCCTCCTCTACAACATCAGAAGGATACGACCATTCCTTACCAGAGAGGCAGCGCAACTCTTGACCCAGGCACTGGTCATCTCCCGCCTGGATTACTGCAATGTACTCCTGGCTGGGCTCCCCGCTTCAGCCATTAGACCTCTGCAGCTCATCCAGAATGCTGCTGCCCGGCTGGTATTCAACCTCCCCAAATACTCGCATGTCACCCCTCTCCTTCGCACCCTGCACTGGCTCCCGATAGCAGCTCGCATCAGATTCAAGACCCTGGTGCTTGCATACCAGGCAGCTAAAGGGACAGCCCCTGCCTACCTGAAGGAAATGGTAACCCCCCAAACCCCTGCCCGCTCACTCCGTTCCTCCACCTCGGCTGGCCGACTGGCCCCACCTCCTCTACACAGCAGTCGGGCTGCCCGATCACGTCTCTTCACAACACTGGCTCCCCGCTGGTGGAATGAGCTCCCCACGGCCGTCAGAACGGCAGAGTCACTACCCATCTTCCGTCGTAGACTGAAGACCCATCTCTTCAGGTTACATCTTAACTGCTCCTCCTGAGACATCTTCTGACCCTCACCACTACGTCTCCTAAAGACACCCGCTTTCCCCTCTACTGTGTCCCTAAGAACTTCTACTGCCCCCCTTGTACTGTTTCTCCAGTAAAAAAAAAAAAAAAAAAAAAAAAAATTTTTTTTTTTTTTAGTAGAAGGCGATAATAGGGAGAAGGTTTTTCCTTCTATCAGTGGCCCCGGGCCCGAGCTAGAGTACTCTTCCTGCAACGAATAGTGGACTGCTGATTCACATGCTTAGTATTCAAATGTATTGATTGTAAGTCGCTTTGGAATAAGGCGTCTGCTAAATGCCAAAAATGTAAATGTAATACTACTATACTATACAATAAAACACTGTGCTGTACTCTATGCTATGCTATAAATATCCTAACTTTTCCTATATCTGAACCTTATGTACACAAGGGTTGTCATATTGCACATAGTATTGTTGCACATTCATTTAAAGTGTCGCAGTTAGCAGGTTTGAAATGTTCACAGTTGTATTTCAATATTGCACTTATGTTTTACAATCTAGTAGCTGCCATCAAGTTGTCTAGATTGTCCAGGGCCTAGAACCTAGGTCTATGCTGTGTTCAGGGCCTGAATGGCCCTAGGGTAGAAGCTGAGCTTCAGTCTATTTGTCCGTGCGGACATGGTCCTGAACCGCCTGCCTGAGGGCAGCCTAACAAAGTGTTCGTTCCCAGGGTGGGATGGGTCCCTGGAGATCTTGGTGGCCTTCCTGAGGCAGCGTGTGTTGTACAGCTCTTCCAGAGAGGGGAGGGGGGCGCCGATGATCTTCTGGGCCGATCTCACGACTCTCTGTAGCGCTTTCCTCTCTGCGGCTGTGCAGCTGGAGAACCACACGCAAATGCAGTAGGTGAGGATGCTCTCCACTGTGCAGCGGTAGAAGGTCACAAGCAGCTCCTGTCTGAGGTGGTATTTCCTGAGGACTCTCAGGAAGTAGAGCCGCTGTTGTGCCTTCTTGATGATGGCTGCTGTGTTGGTCCTCCAGGACAGGTCCTCCTGTATGTGCACCCCCAGGAATCGGAGAGTTGAGACTCTCTCCACGCTCCCTCCATCGACTAGCAGGGGCTGGACCTCAGATGTTTTCCTCCTGAAGTCCACGATGATTTCCTGGGTCTTTAGCTGGTTTAGCAGCAGGTTGTTAACCTTGCACAGCTTGCCCAGCTGCTCCACCCCATCCCTGTACGCCGCCTCGTCCCCCCCCCGAGATGCAGCCCACCACGGTGGTGTCGTCTGCAAACTTCATGATGGAGTTGCTGGGGTGGACGGGGGTGGAGTTGTAGGTGTAGAGGTTGTAGAGGATGGGGCTCAGCACGCAGCCCTGGGGGGACCCAGTGCTGAGTCTGAGGGCTGTGGAGGTGTGGGAGCCCACCCGCACTCTCTGGGGGCGGTCAGACAGGAAGTCCTTGATCCATGCGCAGATGGAGTGTGATAGTCCCAGGTCTAGTAGTTTGGTCACTAGCCTGTCTGGAAGCATAGTGTTGAAAGCAGAGCTGAAGTCCACAAAGAGCAGTCTCGCGTAGCTGTTCCCCCTCTCCAGGTGGGATAGAGTGGAGTGGAGAGTCGTCGCGATGGCGTCCTCTGTGGACCTGTGGGCTCTGTAGGCGGACTGGTATGGATCCAGGTTGGGCGGGAGACATGTGACTATGTGGGCCCGGACCAGTTTCTCGAAGCACTTCATGATGATTGGTGTGAGTGCCACCGGGCGGTAGTCGTTTAGGCAGTTCACCGTGCTTTTCTTCGGGACTGGGAAGATTGTTGAGGTTTTCAGGCAGGGTGGGATGGTGGCCTGGGACAGGGACTGGTTGAAGAAAACCCCGGCCAGCTGGTCGGCGCAGTCCCTCAGCACCTGTCCCAGGACGCCGTCCGGCCCTGAGGCTTTTCTGGGGTCCACCGCCTTCAGCATGCGTCTCACTTCATGCTCTGTGAGGGTGAGGCTGCTGAGAGCTGGAGAGAGTGGTGTTTGTGTTGTGGTTACCTCCGTTCGCCCCTCGTCGAACCGGGCGTAGAAGGAGTTCAGCTCTTCCGCCAGCAGGGGGTCGCCCTCAGCGGCTGTGAGCCTGTTGTCTCTGAAGTTTGTCATGTGCTGAACCCCCTGCCACACCCGCCTGGAGTCGTTGCTCAGGAAGCATTCCTCAATCTTCTCTCTGTGGTCTGCCTTGGCCTCCCGGATGCCACGGTTTAGGTTAGCCCTGGTGGTGTTGTACAGCAGTTTGTCCTTCGCTGAGAAGGCGTTGTTCCTCTCCTTGAGCAGTTGTCGGACCTTCTCAGTCATCCATGGCTTCGTGTTGGGGTAGACCCGGACACGTTTGTCCACGGTGGCTGAATTGGTGCAGTTCACTATGTGGTTCAGAACCGACGACGTGAACTGTTCCAGGTCCTCATGCTCATATTCCTGCCATGAGGTGTCATTCAGGCAGATCTGCAGTGGAGCGGACCCTGCTGGCCAGGTTCTGACAGTCTTAGTGGTGATGGGAGCACTTTTCCTCATGGGAGTGTAGGCTGGGATCAGGAGGATGGACACGTGGTCAGACATGCCTAGATTAGCAGGGGTGCACATAACTGGTGCGCCAGTGCGCATGCGTCGCCAAAATGCATGGTGCGCGGCAGATCAGCCGCATGAAGGCGCTCTTGCACACCAACAGCTTTTTTTTTTTTTTTTTTTTTTTTGAAAAGTTGATTTCAGTGTTTACAGAACAGAGCAGTGCTTAAAGAGATGTCCGTTTATATCAGTGTGTTTAAAGAACAGACATTCAGTTAGTGCTTAAAGAGATGTCAGTTGATTTCATTGTGTTTAAAGGAGTCGGACAGACTTTCATTCTTAAAGAGCAGTCATTTGATTTTGCATTTGTTTCTTTTGTTTTGCACACAATAATTTGGTCGTTCATCTTTATTTATGAATAAATGTCGTTTTGCTAATAATATATCCATGTATCCCTTTTTTATCCATCCTGTGGGACGGGTCGTGACTCGCGAGCTCGGGGAGCACCAAGCAGCATCCCTAGGTGCTCCTCTGAGCACTGGCCCCAAAAAGTTATGTGCACCCCTGTAGATGAGCTACCTACCTGTGAAAAAAGGCTGTGAATATTTTGAGGCTGGATTTCTTGGCTCTGTGATTAGAAAGCTTTTATACAACAGTTAGTTCCGACCAAGTAATTTGATTGGACAAGAGGCATTCCATGAGTGCTGATATACAGTATAACAGCACTGGGACTTTTAACTATATGTATCACTCCGCCGCACAGATGTTCTACTAAATGACCGTTAATTAGACTACATGTTTGTGTTCAGGTTACTAGGCAACAGTCCATTTGAAGTTCAGTTGCGGAACTATTTTTGGTTTATTTGTATGATTAAATAAACAAACAAAGCATAATCTGTTGTCGCTTATTACTGTTAACTAATAAATTGCGCTGTAGAACTGTTGTATAAAAGCAATATCACACTCGAGGTCGTGCTGTTATACTGAATATCAGCACGGCTGTGATCGTCTTCGGTACAGCCGTGCTGATATTCAGTATAACACACTCCCTCTCGTGTGATATTGCTTAAACATGCACTAACCAAGCCGATTCTAATTAGCACAGATAGGAGAAGTCATTAATTGCATAAGCCGGGTTTAGTGCTTTTTGTTACTGTATTCAATACTTTTTTCCTGTGTCATTCCACTTTATTGCACATAGCTTTTTAATAATTGGAATGTTACAATTTATTTGTATCTGTGTAGTGTAGTTTATTGTGTTAATACTGTGATGAACCTGGAGGGGACATTCGTGGCTGATTGCACGACTATGGACAGCCGTGTGGCTGAAAAACTAGAGTAGTCTACACTACGTTTTTGCTGTGAGCTGGTACACCCGTGGTGGGAGGGTGACGGGCGACGAAGACAGCCAGAAAGGGGAGTGTTCGAGATGCTAGGAGGAGAGGCTAGGTACCTCCTTTAGTCAGAGAGGGCCGGGAACTTTTAGGGGTGTGCTTTATGTGTGGCCTATTTACGTGTGTAGAATGCTGTGTATTATGAGGGATTCTTAACATGTATGAATTGTAGAATGCCTGTGTCTGTCCATTTCACACAGAATGTAACTGTAAGTTTCCAGGAGAGTGTCCATGAGATTGTTGAAAGTTAATCTTTGTCCTGTTTTGAACACTCAGCCCTGAGTTGAGGGCCCTGGGTTCATAAACATTGATGGAATGCTATTTGCTATCTTGAGTCTCATTGAAATCCACAACAGTATTCACCTGCCTTATGTGTGGCCTTTTTATGTGTGCAGCTTTGCTAAAACAGTGTGTGGACTTGTGTTGTGTTGCTCATCCTCTGACACTGGACTCCAACTCTATTTGGGTTTATTACAATACCAATGTCTGGCCTAAATGTCATGTGAATGAATAGCTGCAATGAAAATATGTTGAATTAAAAAATTGTTGATTATTTCCCCCACTGTAAGTGCCAACTGAGTGCCTGTGTTTGATGAGGAGTAGTGTATGTGTGGCTGTTTGTTTGCTTTTTAATGTTGACACCAAAAACACACTTGGTTCCCCTGCTGTTAGCATAGATATCTACATGTCCCACACACTTAGCATATCTCCGCCTTCACACTATCCCCAACGGTAGGGTAAGCGAGATGACGTTCCTTGGAGACTCAGACACACTCCACTGGACTGGATTGACTCCGGAAATAATGTTCTGAATAAACCCACAGACACTCCATGCAGCCCTAACACACACTGCTGGAGTGCTGTCTACCGTTCAAAATTTCCCTTCTTTTCTTCTCAAAGTAATGGAACCACAGTATGTCGTTTTTGGCTCTTCCCAGCATGGGAATGTTACCAAATGATTTGTCACAGCATTCCATCTGGTCCTAGACATATTGCTTCTTACAGATAAGGCACAATTGAACATTTATTTATTTATTATTTATTTAAGGCAGCAACTCTTCTCTCTTTGTTCCAGACGAAACCATCCTCCACTTAAGGGAGATTGGAAATGAAGCATAAATCCTTTCAATTATTCTAGTTATGTTGTTTTGGGGGATTTGAGTGTTAAAGCGCAATATCACCATCTGGTACAAATGTATTATCATTCTATAGTCAGTATTGTTTACACTTCACTGCTTTCCAATTACTGCGAAAATGAATTTGTTCATGTGAGAAAAATTAATGAAATCTTAATCTGAGACCACTTTATCACATTGTAGGATCGTATCAATGTGAGTTAGAGGGAACAACAAAGCAAGCAGAAAGAAGACATCCTTAAAATCACTCATCAGTATCCTATTACCCTTTGGCATCAAAAACAACACACACACAATCTGACATACAGTATGGGTTTGACTGTCTGCTTGCAAAATGACAATAATGACGATGCATTGTTCCATGCATTCCAGCGGAAACTGGGCTACTTTCAGTGAATAGCGACAACAACCTTCTGATTTATAGCCAAAGGTCAGCTAACGTTGTGTCCATTTGAAGAGTTCAATACGTATTGTCAAATTAATGATTAATAGATTTAATAAAATATCGGAATTTGACTAAATATTGCTTTTATGTCTTGCACAGGGATTTACATATCCTCTGTATTCTACTGAGGACAGGGGTTTAGAGGGGTGTCAGATTAAGCCTAATCCTAGACTAAACTGTGGCCCTCAGAGTCCAAATGTAGACCAGTAATGGTTTGACCTTGAGAGGGGAAAATAACATACTGCTCTGGCACTTTGTGGACACAACACCATTCAGGACACAGAATACACAGACAAGATCCACAAAGTAAATCTGAACAATGTCAACACACACAGAGAGAGAGGAAGAAAGAGAGAGAGAGAGAGACAGAGAGAGACAGAATGAGAGAGAGAGGGAGAGAGAGAGAGAGAGAGAGGAGAGAGAGAGAGAGAGAGAGAGAGAGAGAGAGAGAGAGAGAGAGAGAGAGAGAGAGAGAGAGAGAGAGAGAGAGAGAGAAGGTGGAAGATCAACACTGTAATTCTCCCAGTATTTTCTAAGGGGAGAGGTAAGACAGGTTTCATAGGCCTGCAGGTTTCAAGGACTATTCAAAGGCAGGAAGGATTGGCTCAGGCAAGATTTAAACAAGGCAATAAAGACAGGACATAAGTATAGAAATAGTTCTGTGTGCATAGGAACCGGCAGGAACAGTGTTTTCATGCAAAGCACACCTACACATATGCACACACGCATAGGCACACACACGCATCTGGAAGTCTGACTATGAGGATGAACATAACCATGATCAAAACGTATAATATGAACATGACTCCTAGTTACCTCACTTCGGCTTTTCTTTGAAATGGTGACCATAAAAAAAAAATCAATCTTACTGCTAGTACAATACAGATAAAGCCAATGTCATTTTTCAGATTAAAAAACACTCCCCTCTGCTAGGGCATAATACACTCCTCAAACAAGCATACTGTATATGCTGCTGTCAGACAAATGTTTTTATCAGACTCTCACAGCGGCAGGCTAAATTATGATTGTTTAAACTAAACACACACACACACACACACACACACACACACACATCATAAACACACAGTCACCACAAGGATCAGGCGTGTCCTCTCTAAACGGTTTGACCTAGCTCCTAACAGTGCACTCCCTATTCAGAATGCAGTGGGTATCTTCAGAATGCACACGTGACAAGTTGAGAAACGAGTGTAATTACTGCTGCAGGTCTCTCCCCCTCTCTCTTCTTTCACTCTCTCCATCACATGCAGGCAGCTGTGCTGTGTGCGTTAGGCTAAACGAATGCCCTGCTTGTGAGGTATACAGTCCAATTGGATGAAAGCAAAAAATACAATTGATGAAAGCAAAAAATAAAACTACCTCATACATGGACAAATGAGAGCAATCGATTTCCTCTCCTTCTCTCCCGCCCCACGGTCTTAAATTAATCTGAGGGACTTGAGCAATCAGCATTTGTGCAAAACGGATGACTCCTGTTTGTATGCACTTCATGCTATTCATGGCCTTTTTCACTTCTCTTGCTCATTCCTCAGAGCCCCTAGTCTTCTGCACCAGTTAGTTCCAATCAGTCCCACAGATCAGTATGGTAAAGATGTCAGGGTGCATAAAGGGAACAGAGACAGGTGACAGGTGTTAATGGTGTCAATCAATAGATACAGTAGGTACACCCCCCCTAACCCCCCCCCCCCCCCCCCACACACACACACACACACAGACACACACACACACACACACACACACACACACACACACACACACACAATCACACATCCTAAATACCACACGTCTGCTTGCATTTTCTGCCCATGATGCTGGCATTGACAGCTGGCTAGAGATCATGCAGGGGAGGTTTGACAGAGGTAAATGCTGTCTTTGATCCCTTCTTGAAAAGGGCACACTGCAATCTGATGAAACCAAGAGACATCCAGCAGACACGGCACCTCCCTGTAAATACTATCTCACTCCTGGCTATCCTATACCATCTAGTGGAGCACTGTGGTAGAGCAGTGGTTCAGAGGGACACACAGCTGAATATTTTTTTTTTTTTAAATGTGTTAAGTGTGTGTAATGCAGGGGAGGCTGGTGGATGCTGAAATCGGAGGACAGGCTCATTGTAACGTATGGAATGGAATGAGGAATAGAAGGAAGGATATTCATGGTATGGCTTACATAGAGCCAGTCCTCGAGTTTTTACCTCCACCAGCATCCCCTGATGTGATGTGTCTCCCAGATGACAGATGAAACGGAGATAAACAGCAGGGGGATATGACCCTGACTGAGCAGCGCTCAACTCTCCGTCACAGGGGACTGTAAGTTTCTGCAGTTTTCGTCAGCTGGCACTGACGAGAGGTTTGTCTTTTCCAAACAGTTGCCTGTGTGTGTCAGCGCTGTACAACGGGAATACACTTGTGAACAATGGGAATACACTTCTATGGGAATACACTTGAGTACAAGGAACCACACAAGGTTATGTTATACATGGTTGTTGTTCAGAGGGATGATAAACACCCTCATAGATAAAGCATTGAGAAATCAATAACAACAAATGAATCAGAGGATACCTACAGTAATTATGAGACCTTCGCTCTGTAAGGGAGTGAAGCCTGAATTTGCAGGATTCCAGTGAGGAGAAATAAGCAATTTAACCACCCAAGAAGAGCTGTTAACTTTCCAGTGGAACAGTTAAGCTAGGTTTCTATCAGAACACTGCAAACGGGCTTGTGAATGGGCAAGCGAAGAGTGAAAAGACTGGAATGGGCACGCATTGCAATAGACTTTATAGGCTTGGCTACGGGCTTGGCTGAGGGGTCAGCGGAGTCACTCATGCAAAGTGCTCCTAGCCTGTTCCAGGCGCTATTGAATAGGGTTTCAGCTAAAAAGCTACACAGGGATCCATATCCCAAAGTGATATGTCTCCCTCATCTCCTTCAGAGAACCGGGGTTATATACCGTAACTCAAAGTTGTGTGTGTCCTGTTCACAGTTCATGTGTGAACAAGACCCACCACCAGGGGGAGCAGTGATCAACTCAAAAAGAGTCGGGCTGGAGGTCCATAGCTCCAGGACTCCACATGGTCTCACAGTCCCCTGGTTTCTATACAACTGGTAACATTTGCTTTTAGTGTGGGTTCACAGTGTTAGGTGTCTGAGGAGGGAGTTGGAGTATGTGTGTGTGTGTGTGTGTGTGTGTGTGTGTGTGTGTGTGTGTGTATGTGTGTGTATGTGTGTGTGTGTGTGTGTGTGTGTGAGTGTGTGGTCTGGTCTGACACAGTAGAAGTGCTTGGCCATGTAGCAGGGTACCACAGTGTGCCTCCACAGTGAAATCCACTTTGAGCGATTACGTGCCTCCACGCTCTCCTTGTCTGCTCTCCACAGGAAGGCCAAATGCAACATTACCCCAGCTCTGAGAGAGCCACTCTGGGCAAGCCAAAAGACACTGGAGAAAAGTCTGTCTGTCTGTCATTTTGTGATGTCTGTCTGGCTGTCTGTCAGTCAGTTTTCACTGTATTTGCAACATGTCTAATGGGTTCATCACTTTCCTTATACAACAACGTCGCTGAGCTTGACTTTTCATCAAATAAATATGACTTTTTCAGGGAATCCAAATGTAACTCAACACAACACAAACACACACACACACACACGCGTGTCATGTACACACACACGCACGCACGCACGCGCACACACACACACACACACACACAAACACACACACACACACACACACACACACACACAAACTGCATATTGTTATAGCTGTCAGATGTACATGCTTTGAGGCTGGTACTGGAATGAGACATGAGTGGTTTCATTCACTTTTTCATTTTCTTTCTCTCTTTTGTTGAATAACATGTTTTTCTTTTTGCATTGTTCAGCATTTTTTTTGATGTATTGCTATGTGTGTGCTGTATGTCCTAAAACCAAGTTGAGGATAGAACACTACAGCTCAAAGCCGCTGGATGAAAACAGACCTTATGAACACAAAAAAGCACTATTATCCATGAGTGGTCAGCAGTGAATGTGACAACCCAACTCAACCCCCTCTCCTGAATGTCAGAGCCATGCTTTGCCTTAGGTCGGCAGTCCCCATTGCCCTCAGCTCTGAATTCGAACCTCCACCTCCACTCCTAGCTAGGACTGGCGTCATAGCTGAGCGAAGCTGACTGTGAGTAATGCTTTAAAACACTGAGCACTTACCTGGTCCAGTCAACAGCATCAGGAGAGAGGAGTGAGCCAGCCCAGAGGGGAGCCAGGGCCGTAGGTGAACAGAGGAGATGATCAGGGGGAGCCACAGGAGGAGGGGTACCACAGACACAGAGAGAGAGAGAGAGAGAGAGAGAGAGAGAGAGAGAGAGAGAGAGAGAGAGAGAGAGAGAGAGAGAGAGAGAGATTGTGAGCCCATGTATGCAATAAACATTATTATAAAAACAAGTTTGGAGAAATATGCAATCTGATTAGCTAAAACTGTGTTCCAACCCTTGCATTCATCTCTGACAATCACACAGCTGATAAAAGGGTTCAGGGCAGTTAACAAATCCATGTGCCAACCCGATGGCTTTCCAAAATTTAAAACTGAAAAACATTCTGAAAACATTTGGCCACGAATTGGGTTACCCCTGGTTACCACAAAACTGATAAAAGTCTAAAAACCTAAAATACATATCTAATAACACTACCACGATTACAAGTATGTTTAATGGTTAATGAACACGTTCACTCTCACTCTTTCTGTCCTGCGCTTTTACCTGTCCACAAATAGCATAACTTTGTATCAACAAGGTCACACTACAGATCAGATACAGATCACCAGCTCACAAGAGAATGCAGCTGGCTAACTAGTTAGCTAAATGGTGAATAGTAACAGAATCCCTATGTTGACATGTTAAACTTGTCATTTGAATTCTTGACTAGGCACCTTATACTTGAACTGGAGGGATTTGCCACCGGGCGTCTTTTAACGGCTAAAATAGCAAGTTTCTGGGGGGGTGAAATTCCTTGGAAAAATAGATGGGATCCGTTTTATAAATGCATTAGCTTCTGGTGTGTGGATATTGACTGTAAATTGGTAAATGTGCATGGATATTGACTCAGTGTGCGATTTTATCTCACAGCGAAGATATGTGTGCAAATGTTGGCTGTTATTGCACACCCTGTCATGTGTTAATTCTTACTAATTAAGCGGTTGTTATCATTTCCATTTGAAACATTCTCTGGGTATGCTGTTAATGAATAAACCATCATGCTGTTCCCTTGGCAACTCGACTATAAAAGTACATGCCAAACTGGAAGGAGCACTGAAAAGTACTGTGAAATTATTTGAAAGAGAGAGAGAGATTGAGGAAAGCCCCTCACCAGGAGAATGGCCCGGCAGGGGTGCTTGACAGCACTCATTCCTTTTATGAAGTTTGACAACGGCTGTGGCGCAGGAGGTAGAGCGAGCGGCCGTCTAATGTTCGCAAGGTTGGCAGATCAGCGGTTCCTTGGGCAAGACACTGAACCCCAAATTGCTCCCAGTGAGCGGGCCGGTGCCTTGCATGGTAGCTTGCCGCCATTGGTGTGTGAATGTGTGTGTGAATGGGTGAATGAGAGGCCGTTGTAAAGCGCTTTGGATAAATGCGCTATATAAGTCAGTCCATTTACAAAACCAGGCACACACACACACACACACACACTCTGCTTGCTTCAGGAGAACTCCATTGGAGTCTGAGGTAAGGAGAGACTGGGTGATGACAGATGAGGAGGATACGCTTCCATTGTCTATGTTTAATTGCCTCTCCCACTTTAATGGGACCATCGATCACTCTCCACAGAGTCAACCCAGCAAGTGTAAACTGTAATCTCATGAGGAAAAGACCTGATTTGAAAGGATGGTGTTCTGTTGGTGTTGGTTGGTGGTGAGAACCAACTAACACCAACACAAAGCCATCATTTCAAATCATCCCTGTTTCACTCAACACGCACACACACACACACACACACACACACACACGCACACACGCACACACGCACACACGCACACACGCACACACGCACACACACACACACACACACCCACACACCCACACACCCACACACACACACACACACACACACACACACACACACACACACATCTAAACCTGAAAGCTTCCACTCTCACTCAGCATCCTGCTCTCTCTGCTATCTGCACTCGCTCTCTGCCCTGCCCATCTCAATCTCAACTTGCTCTATCTGGTCATCTTTCATCACCGGGATAATCAATGCAATCTACAGTAATCTATCTGCAGATTGGCTGAGTTGGGGTTAAGTGTGGGTTTGATAGAGTCAGCACATTCAGCATTACATCATCAGCAGCACATCTATAGCCGGAGCAGTGTCCAGCACATATCAACAGTGCAGAAATAATAATGTTAGTTTGTCAAGAATGTGTGTCTGTGTGTTTGTGTGTGTGTACGTGTGTTTGTGTGTGTCTGTGTGTGTGTGTGTGTGTGTGTGTGTGTGTGTGTGTGTGGGTGTGTTATGGCATCCCTCTCCCTATCATGCACGCGCCGGGCAGTCGGGACCGCGCAGAGCGCCCACAGACCCCAAGGCAGAGCTGCCAATAGAAAATACTGGCTATTCGCACAGCTGTCTCGCTTCCTCTAATCAACGAGGCACCAACCGTGGGTTGTGTGCCCGGACCGGCCACTCCACATAAATGGAGCAACAGAATCCATGGAGAGGGGAGAGCTAGGTCAGAACGGGACGCTGCCAGTACGGGTGAGAGCCGGACTGCCGGCATGAACATTTAAACCATTATATTAACGGGTGTGATTTTATGTAATGGACCAGAGCGCCGAAAGGGAGGGACGGACTACCCCTAACCTAGAGCCGGTGCCAGATCCGGCAGCAGAGAACCCGGAGTCGAACCGACAAGCCCAGAGTGAGAACCAATGGACCAGAGCACGGAGAGGGAGGGACGGACTACCCCTACCCCAGACCATTAGCGCCGGTGCCAGATCCAGCAGCAGAGAACGCCGGAGTCGAACCGACAAGCCCAGAGTGAGAACTGACGGGAGGAACGGACTACCCCTACCCCAGACCAGTAGAGCCTGTGCCCAGTCCAACAAACGGAGAACCCAGAGGCGGAGCCAGAGTCTGACCAACGGACCCCGAGCCAGACCTTACGGAAGGAGCGCCGAGTGGGTGAGAGTCGCCCACGGCGCTAGCCTTTTAAATTCAGTAATAAAGTAACAGCTGCCCTGACGTAACAGAGCGGCCAACACAGAGAAAGAGACCCGACGGACCAGTGCACCGACAGGGAGGGACGAACTACCTCTACTCCAGAGCCCAGACCCGGTGCCAGGACCGACCCCGGGAGCCCAGAGCCATACCCTACGGGAAGAGCGCCGAGTGGGTCGCCTACGGCGCTTAGCTTTTAAATTGCAACGTTATGATAACGGATGTGTCTTTTGTGGCCCGACCGAAACGGCCTGAGCGGAGAGCCCAGAGGAACAGAGCTCGAGTGACAACGAGACAGACAACTATAGAATAGCTGGCGAGAGGTACGGAGTACCCCCCGGAGTACAGAGGGCGCGGCGGAGCGCCACCCCCCAACCCTGAACTTACGGATCCCCTACTGCCAACCGGCAACCCTCTCCAGTGGAGGGTGAACTGTGTTATCCTTTTTTAAATATAATTGACTTTTACGGCAACACCGTCCTTCTGAGTGGACAGTGCCCAACTCCTTACCATTTAAGTTAAGGAGTAAATACGGCGATGCGCCTAAAAGTGACCTCCGTCTCCTCTTCTCTCTAGCTCAGTGTGTGTACATTTACTCCAGTCAAGTGAGATGGTTGCCACAGTGTGTGGTGTGATCTGAGTCCTGACATTAAAATAGGCTTACACTGCGTAACGCAACGTGTAGAATGTTAATAAGTATGAACAACACAACAGCTGAGGTTAACAGAGATTACAGGATGAGCAATAAGGAGACCAATGGATGAGCAAGGAGACTTTTAGCATGTAGGACAGTTTAGTCAACCAGACGACAACCAGACGTCACTTTCAGTGCTGCTCAAATAAAGCACCTTACATTGCAGGTTGTACTACTCTTGTCCTCCATCAGGTGAAGCATGTAAAACAGAGGTTTAACAAAAGACAAGGATACAATACTGTGATTAACCTTGAATTTGTGAAGAGATTGCTTCTCTCAAAACGCCTACCTGTTCACGCTCCCTCAAAACTTGTGACATCTGTGACATTGTGCTGTGTGATAAAACTGCACATTTTAGAGTGCCCTTTTATTGTGACCGGCCTGAGGCACATCTGTGCAATAATCAGCATCTGGATGCCACACCTGTCAGGTGGATGGATTATCTCGGCACATAGAAAAAGTCTTTGATCTTTGATTTCAACTCGTGAAAAGTTAGAGCAAAAACAAAAGTGTTGCATTTATATTTTTGTTCAGTGTATGTCTTACTGGGTTGAAAAAAAAAATGATGCCAACTCTGAAAAGCCTTTATTACAGTACGCTTTGAGAGAGGAGTATATTTTGACATGAGACATGATTATGCTGCGTTGAAGGAAATCACGACAGAGCATAGGGACGGGCTTTGTCACACTTCTAAGTTATCTCATGGGATTCAAGTGACGGGAACAGGCTCATGTTTTAATTATCTGCCAAGTATGAGAAGACACTAAAAGTTCTTCTCAAAAGTACAACTCCCACTGGAGTGTGGCTGACATCAATCTGATTCAAGTCTGAAAAAAAAAAAAACTGAGACAAATCCAACTGTCACTCCGTTCCTGCAACAAAACCTACAGTACAGATCAACATTGATGATGACAGGTCCCATTTCCTGTCACAACCTTAGCTGCTAACTGAGGCTGTAGGTCACCCTGAAAAGGAAATGTATTAGGAGATAAGGGCCTAATATTCATGTATGCATGTGATGGGCGAAGAGTAGACAGAAACGGAGGTTGATTCTGGCGTTTGATGTCCTCCAATATGCCTGCCAGTGTGTCTACTGCCTAGTGCTATTCTACATTTTAGAACAGCACTGAGGACAACTAGGCAGTAGTCACACTGGCAGGCATATTGGAGGACATCACAGAGACTAGGGTATTTGTAGCATGTCAACACTGGTCTCGAGCCATCAGTACAAGCTAATGCCGTATGTCTGGGGGAAAAACAACTATCAAGCTTTTTGAGAAGTTCAAGGAGGGAAAACAACATCACTGGGGAAGGTTTTGTACAGACAAACCCTCTCCCGACTAATTACACATTTTGGTCTATCTGGGGTTCATAATGAAACGGAGGCATCAGAGGAATATTGATTACCGGATTGCCTGCCTGTGCACGTCCCTCCCGTTCCGTCTTTTTGACACATTAGCCAATGATTGAGCGGCCTGTTAATCACAAGCCCTAATGTCATTTGTGGGAGGCAACACGTCTGGCTCGGGAGGCTATCTAAACACCTGTTGTTATCTGTCCCCACACTCATCAAAACCTGTGAGAGTGGAGGCTAATTCAAATGAACGCCCCCAGTAGGGCGGGTAGGATGGGTCTGTCATGTTGTGAAGGCTGAAGTGTTGTGATGGATTTTCACATCTGCTGCATAATGTGACACCTAGCACACAGTGTAAAAGCTATAGTAGCAGACATGATACGCCATGAATTTAATAATGTATTAATGTGATAAATAATGTGGTAACAATGGGTACCATCTGCTACGTACTATACCCTTACAGTAATTAATTCAGTACTGTTGGTAACGACCAGTCAGTGAATAAAACAAACAAACAACGAATGTAATTAAAAAGCAGTTATCAGGTAATAATGGTTTTACCCAATACGTTCTAAGTTAGTACCTTCTTAAATGTATCGCATATTGAACTATCACAAAAATATTGTAACCCCTCTGCATAACAGCGACCTTCACACAACAATGTCTCCTCAACCACAAAACAGCCAAGTAGAGAAAAAAAGTACATTCTTTATACTCATTCTTTATCACTTTATCTTAGACACCACTTGAAGGGCCATGTGCAATATTCGAAAACACCACTTGAAGGGTTATGTGCAATATATATTTATACCAAATGATGCCATGTCCAGGTGGAAACTGCTGCCAATGTCACTCAATGTTTGTTGCTGTCCTGTTGTTTACTTTGTCTACTGTATGTTGTATGTATCGTCACTGTTGCACTTGAAGCATGAAAGTACCATGCCCAAGACAAATTTCCCCTCGGGGACAATAAAGTACAATCAATCAATCAATCAATCAATTCTAAGTATGGTCTCACCATAACAACTGAATTTTAACTCTGACAACGTAGGCCAACTACATGGATGAGAACAGACAAAGCTGTGCTTGAGTACAGTATTCCCTGCTCAAGCAATCACCAGGTCACTGTAGATGTTGTTTAATATGAACAATCGTCCTTCAATTACATTATCAGGCATCTAGAATTCCACCTGAACTAATAACCAGGGTTCTCCCCTTACAGACATAAAGGTGTTACATAATAATGAACAATGAACAATGAAGTAATGGTTTGGCTGTGGGGCCACTGTAATCCCCCTCTAATGGTGCAAGGGAAGATATACAAATCATTTGGCGACAGAGAGATTGAGGACATTTGCAATCAGAGAGCTGAGAGCGATCAATGAGAGGATGACTTCCTCTCTGCATTCAGGCTATTTGATCACGGCAGTATTCCCCCATTGAACAAAAAACCCAAAATGAGTAACGTCTCCTTCTCTTTATCCTCAGCTAGCTAGAAAACAAAAAAGTTAAACTTCTCATTCTTTAGTCAAACACTGTTTTACACGCTCATCTGTTTGATTTACTGGGGCCTATATGGTCCATTATACAACAACATTCACATCTGCTGGTGTGAGAGGCAAGGTGAAGGCTTAAAATACATTGTTCTCTGGATCCTTCAGTCAATAGAACCCAGGGACAGTATACAAGCGTATCCTAGCTACATCTACCACATTTATGACAGCAGCTGGTGAAAGAGGGAACAAGTCGGCAACCAATCAAAATGTTCTGACTTTCATTCTGAAAAATGTAAATAAATGCCAACGTTGTTGAAAATCAATGACACACAAAATATTGCATTGCAATGGATGCAGTGAGTATTCCCCACTACTCTACATTAACTAGATAGTAGTGGGGATACTCACCGAATCCATTGTTTTGCAATAATATTATTATTTTGGCTTGACTAGCGAGTGTGTCATTGATTTTCAACAACTTTGAAACTTACAAATCAAATACATGCAGATAGCCTAATATTTACGATATCTGTATGTGTCACAGCATTAACACAATGAATTATCAATCAGTCGTGTAAATAATATACTGTCAATAATCTGTATAAATGTAAATCAAGTTCAAGTTACAACAAGTGTGCTTTCAGATTGATTGATGATTCAGAATAGTGAGTAATATACCGTAGTAAATCGTGAGTCCTGATGATGAATCTCTCTGTCACACACTGCAGTGGATCAGTGTTGACAGTTAAGAGGATTCCCTCACGTCTGGTCACACATTGGGATGTTTCTGAGCAGTGAGTCTCTTTAATCTTTTCTTGGGTCTTCCCCATACTGCTCTGTCAGCAGAGAGGATTACAGCTCACTGAAACTTTCCATTTATTAAACTACTCCCGCTGCCCCTTGCTGAATCTGACTCTTATTCACTAAATCTCCCAATTTATTCGATTATTTGTGCTGAGCATTGCTGAATCAGACTCTTATTCACTGAATCTCTTCATTTATTAGACTTCTGTCTCTGACTACAGTAGGGTTGAAGCATTGCAGATATGACATTTTGACAAATGAAATTCGCACACCAGTTCACTCTCTCTCCCCCTCTCCCCATCATATTTACCCTATAAGGCTACCACTGATCCAATGTTGGTAAATTACTCTCTATGTTTTATTCTACTACTGTAGTAGAGATAACTGGATACTCACTTGCAATCAGGTTTGAACAGCTGAAAAGAAATTGTAGTGCTGCTGCTGTGATGTCACAAATGTTACAAACTCAGCATCTAAATGTGTCATGTATATTATTGCTGATGACAAGTGTTGTGCTAGATAAGTGTGTCATTGTAGTACACAATCTTCTGTGCTTGCTCAGCACTCCACTTTTTACTGTGTCCTCCATAAGTATTGGAAAGCTTTTTGTCTTCTTTCAGCTCTATACTTCCAACATTTTCGATTTAGATATTTTTCTCTTCAAAATAAAAGTACTCCCCTATAAACGGTTTAAATACTAGTCATGCTGAATTGTAAGCTTAACATCTGTGTGTGACCTGTATATAGTGTCCAAGTAGCAGCCATTAAATCCAAACCTACAGGCCTTGACCATCATATTTTAGAGAAACATTATCACAGTATTAGACAATTATTCCAAATATTATGGTTGTTGTTAATTAATACATTTTCAAAATGTTTTCTATTATTATAAAAGTGTACCCAGAGAGGCTTGGAGAACCGGTCTGCTATTGCTGTTGTCCAATTAGGTTTTGCCATAACAGAAAAGCACCAAGTGAATATTGGTATTCATACAGTATGTAGTTGAATAATAAAGTAATTATAAGTAAATTATTAACTAATTGTAAGCCATATAAACCCTTTACAGATTTGACCTTAATGTAAAGTGTTAGCAAAAAATGGCTCAGCCCGGGTCAAGGTTGGTGTTACGACCCCCTAGATGGTCTAGGGAATAGGGGGGGGGGGGGGGGGGGGGTAACAATTAAATAAAACCGGGGGGACAAGAATCGTAGGAGAATGCCCCGCGATGGTGTAGCGGTCTAAGCACTAACCACTAGTGCAAGCTGCCCACCGGGGACTGGGATCGAATCCCAGCTCGGCAGATCCGGATATGGCCGAGGCACACACAGGGAGCGGCATATTGAGCGGCCGCTCCCGAGGGCGGTATAGGAATAGTTCCGGACAAGGATCCGTCGCGCAACACCGCCCCCGGGGTGCCGGAATAACGGTGCTGGGCTCGAGGAGCCAGTCAGCTAGTCTGCCTGGCGATCTCCTCTGGGGCTGCCGGCCACGGGGTCGTGCGGCGGATCCTACGCAATAGGCAGGGGATAATTGGATGCTAGGTTGGGTTCAATTGGCTACCAAATTGGGTGAAAAAGGGATAAAATCTGAAAAACAAATAAAATAAAAAAATAAAAAGAATCGTAGGAGAAGGGAAATATTAAATAAACAAGATTTATTGGAGGAAGGACAATCACCTGGGAGAGAACACAAGAAACAAACAAAACACACAGGACCCCACACTACGGACGTAACAGTTGAATTTCAGGTCTGATCAAATCTCTGTACTCAGCTGACTTAACCAATCTGGTTCACACTGATTCCAATTCACAACTCTCACTGCCTTCACCATCTTTTCAAGAGAAAAACGGAGAAGACAAGGGGGATCACTGGGGCATATGACAGGAAGAAAAACTCAATGAAAAGAGAGAAGAAGGCAGTAGAGGGTAGTGAGGAGAGGGTTGATGGTGGAGAGAAGAGCAGAGGGGGGGAAGTATAAAGAATAAGATGATTATACAGTTGTGATATTATCAACATGTTCAGTCCACGTAAGTTTAACATCCAACACAATCCCAAGTAGCTTGGTCTTTTTAACTTGTTTTACTGGCTTTCCACCAAGTGATACGCTTAGTTGAGGACTACTAACCAGCATATGTCTAGGAAACACCATATATTTTGTTTTAGAAATATTCAGCACTCATTTGTTCTTACTAACCCACTCAGACACTGTTCTGAGCTCAGTGCTCAGTACGTTATATAAGTTAGCTTTTGATATGTTAATGCTGCACTGTACATAGTCGAATCATCCGCATACATAACCACTTTTGCTTTATTTAATACTGATGGGAGTTTGTAAATATAGAATACAGGAGTGGTCCTAAGCAACTGCCCTGAGGAACCCCACATTGTAACTCTTCGCTATTAGAAAAGCGACCATTGAAGAACACACTCTGCCTTCTCCTGGACAGGTCTCTCCATCCAGGACAAAGCAGTGAAATTAAAACCATAATATTTGAGTTCTCCAAACAAAAGACAGTGATCAGTAACATCAAAAGCAGCACTAAAATCCAACATCACTGCCCCCACCAGCCTCCTGTCATCCATGCTCTTCAGCCAATCATCAGTCATTTGCGCTAATGCTGTGAGGTAACAGAGACAGTAGAAGGCACATGAAAGGCTTGTCTTATTTTGATACAGTATATAAAGAGAGAGAACTCAAGACTCTCCTCGGGTGGGGGAAAATGTATAATAATAATAATAATAATAATAATAATAATAATAATAATAATAATAATAAACACTGGGAGCCACGGTGCAGGAGGCCCTCTCCCTCCAGGTTTTGAGCCGTGCTCTGGATGTGGAGACCAATAGGTTGACCTGAGGCTGCGGAGGGAGGAGGGATTGAAGCAGAGAGGCGAGGTTGGTAGCGGTCAGGCCATGGAGGGATTTGGACTGTAGGTGGTGAGGAGGAGTTTGCAGTTTGTTCTGTGCTTCATATGGGTAGCCAGTGGAGTTGTTCGAGAACATAGGTGGGAATCTCCTTAGGATTTTAGTGAGGGCAGCTGAGTTCTGTACAGAAAAGTTTATTTAGAAGTTTGCTGGTGGTGCAGAATAGAACGCTATTGCAGCAGTCGAGTCTGGAGGTGATGACGGTGAGAATGAGTATTTCACCATTAGTGATGGGGGAAATATTTGCAGAGGTGGAAGAAGGCCGTTTTGGTGATGTGATTCATGTGTTTTTTGTAATGATAATGTCTGGTCAAGGATGACACCACCATGTTGACGTGGGTGAGGGAGAAATCAATTGTCCTAGATTTGGATATGGGGAGGCGATGAGGTGGATTTCAGATGTATTGCTGTTTAGTTTCAGGACATTTTGTTGCAACTAGGTTTTGATATGGGTAAAGCAATTTGTCAGGGAGATGGAGGTGGTAGATGTGATGGATTAGCATGGTGTATCATCACTAGATGGCACTATTCGGGAGTTTAATTGTTTATCTCCCTCAAGGCCAAATTACATAAACCCATAATCCCTGCATTGTGATTGGTTTTGGCTCTGTGCTGTTTGTTCCTTTGTGCTTTTGTTCATGTTTTTTTCAGTAATTAACAGTATTTATTTTTTCTCAGCCCAGATCTGGGAATCCACTAAGCAGTGTTAGTGAAGAGTGAAGACAGTCTATTCTGCCTGATGGGAGGGCAGGACAAAACACGCCAACATGTTACAAACTAGCAGCTTTTCCTTTCAGTTTTTTTTTTCAGTGAAGTGTGATGAAAGTTTGTTGTGGTCATTTGATCGTTGTTGATGTAATAGCTTAAAAAGACACCTTATTTCTAGACTACTCTTCTTCTACTACCGCTCTAGTCTGACGCACACGTTGCTAGGGAAATGGCACGAGAAAGGCACAACTCTAGCAATGCGTACCTAGCAACGACAACGTCAGTAACACAAATTATCCTGCTCTGCATTTAATTTGTTGTTTTTAGTGCTCCTCTGGCCAATGTTATATTTATTTTGTGTTCTCATTATCCTGCCATCCTTTGTTTTTGTGCTGTACGTAAGCATTGCCTATGAGTATTTTTTATTACATTTTAATAATAACTAGACAGGGACAATTCCTGTGGAAATTGTGAAGTGTGCTTGCCCTTCACAGCCAGTAGGGGGCAGGTCAGTGGCCTCTGGCCCCTCACAACCAGTAGGGGGCAGCTCAATGGCCTCCCTGCACCTGGGCCACTCCCTTCGGGTGTGTGTGTAACTAGCGCTAGCTAACACCCGAACTCACATACTACTCTACACTAACTAGTGGGGATTACACACCAAATCCATTGCATTGCAATGTTTTGGCTTGACTACCGAGTGTGTCATTGATTTTCAACAAGGCTGAAATGTATTTACATTTTTCAGAATACAAGTCTGAACTGTCCGTCGGTTGGTGACTTGTTCCCAGTTTCACCATCTGCTGTCACATTTTGGTCAGATACACCTTAAGGAGGACAGTACACAGTCACATATGAGCCAACAGAGGTGACAATCGCAAAGTACAATAATAACACAAGTGTTTCTTGTGATAGTGCTCTCTGCCGCCCCAATTGTCTCTAGAGTCGACAAACAGGTGTTGTCAGCAGGGACATCATTAACGTCCAATAAGGCCAGGCCATAAATCACTACTCTCATGCTGCTGTTGTTGTGTTTTTGTGGTGCTGGTCCTGGAAATCAATCTACTGGCAAACCCGATTATACTCGTCTTCCATTCCTCTTCCTCTCCTCCTCCTCCTCTTCCTCTCCTCTTCCTCCCCCTCTTCCTCCCCCTCTTCCTTCCTTCTCTCTTCCCTTGATTTTCTTGTCTTACTTTTTTTCTGGGCCTAAAAGTGAATGTCACAGGGATGGCTCATGGGAAGTATAACACACTCTACAATTACAGACGCTTGATCCGGCGAGTGCTTTAATCTAATCCTCACACACTCGCCTTCAAAAGCCGGCTCTCAGGAAGGGGGGGGGGGGGGCGTTGAAAAGAACGAAAACAAGGCAATGAACGGCAACAACAACCAACTCATGGTTTCAATGGCGACTGTCCCTACGGCCAGCGGGAGCACAGAGATGTGCTGCGTCTCTGAATGTTAACTATAACACTCAGGCTTAATGAGGCAAGGCGGTGTAACACGAAACTGCAACTCATAGCAGGACAGAACATCTTCACACCTCTGTGAGCAGTATGCTCATTAGTGTGAACAGCAGTGTACTTCAGACTACAGGAATCTACACTAGAATGTGCATAAGGAAAAGAGGTAACTCAGTGAACAGACAGGACATTCCAATAGTCACTCAGTTTAGCTTTCATCTCATACCTCTGGACCTTTTCATTCCGTTCTGAGCAGTGTCTATGGTTAGATCTGTCACAGATCTTTGTGTTCTGAGTGTTGTCTCCAGCATGGTAACATTCAGAGCAGGCTCAGGTCAGCCTGGTCATCATCATCCAGCTCCAGCTGCACAGCCGCAGAGAGGAATGCGCTACAGAGAGTCGTGAGATCGGCCCAGAAGATCACCGGCGCCCCCCTCCCCTCTCTGGAAGAGCTGTACACACGCTGCCTCAGGAAGGCCTCCAAGATCTCCAGAGACCCATCCCACCCTGGGTACGAACACTTTGCTCGGCTGCCCTCGAACAGGCGGTTCAGGACCATGTTCGCAAGGACAAACAGACTGAAGCTCAGCTTCTACCCCAGGGCCATTCAGGCCCTGAACACAGCAAAGACCTAGGTTCTGGGCCCTGGACAGTCTGGACGGATTGATGGCAGCTGCTGGATTGAAATCAGGTGTAGTGCTGAGGCACAAATGTGTACATTTCAAGCCTACAAACTGCGACACTTTAAAATTAATGTGCAATAACACTATGTGCAATACGACAACCCTAGGGTACATAAGGTTCAGAGAATAGGACATTTTAGAATAGGTATAGCATAGCATAGAGTACAGCACAGTGTTTTATTTGTATAGTATAGTATAGTGGATAGTGTACATAGCCTTTATTTATGTAAACCAGCTCCTTTCCCTTCTTGTTTTTTTAGGTTTTTTCTTTCCCTAACCCCCTCCCAAATTTCGTTGTTTGGTACCTGTACTATATCAATGACAATAAAGACCATTCATTCATTCATTCATTCATTCATTCATTCATCATGGAGAGGGCAGAGGGCTGAGGGCTTGTCATTGATTCTCATCATGGCCATTGCAGTCTGTGGCCTGTGTGTCCAGACTGTAAATGACTGGCCCTCTGATGTGTCAATTTCCAGAAGACGGTGTCTGACATTAGTGTGCCTCGTTATAAGTGGATAAGTGGATAAGTGTACGTTTTTAGTCTGGAAGAAGCACATTTTCTACACAATGTCAGAACACAATGTTCAGATAGTTCAGGGCTCTGCTGTATTGTGCTTCACAGATGCAAGCGCCTGGCTATGTTGCAAGGCAGACATGATCACTAAGCAGGAGGAGCTAAATTACTCATGTCACAGAGAGATGGGCGGCTGGTAAAAAAAAATATTTTCTCTCCCAGGAAAACATTGTGTTCTGACATTGTGTAGAAAATGTGCTTCTTCCAGACTAAAAACGTACACTTATCCACTTATCCACTTATAACGAGGCACGCTAATGTCAGACACCGTCTTCTGGAAATTGCTACGTGCACACCTCTTTACAGAAGAACAGGGGTATTTCATTTAATCTTCAGGCTTTTCATTTAATTTCAAACCTTTATTTAAAACTCGATAGGCACTGAGGTCACCCTCATTTACAGTGACGTCGAGTGTACAATAGAATAGTGAGCAAGGGCCACCACTGGACTGGACATACAATCAGGTGGGCCGCGCTAGTTTTGGGCCGGTCGGGCCGCCCCCCCCCCCCCAATTATTTTTTATTTTTAATAATAATAATAATCTATATACCGGTATATATATAAAACTAGCGCGGCCGACCCCAAACTAGCGGGGCCCAAAATAGCGCGGCATCAACTAGCGCTGAATCAAGTGTTCGTTGTTTGGTACCTGTACTGTAGCAATGACAAATAAAGTCCATTCCATTCCAAGTGGCGGCCCCCGTTTATACTAACACATGGGCTGGCCGAATCACATGCTTAGGCCCTCCTGTCCATCGGCCCCCTCCCCCACTCTGATCCCTCGGCCGACAACCCAAGTGCAGTGTCATGTTCGTAGATAAGATAGTGAAAGGGGGTGCCCAGAAAATTAGGGAGAAAAAAAGTAAGAAGCTAGCAGAGGATGCCTCAAAATGTCAGAAACTGACAGATATGTTCTCTGGATCGACTGTGGGGGCTAGGCCTAGCCATGACAGCAGCCATGTCTCATCACCGTGGAGTACGTCAACAGTGAGTGAGTACACTGGTTCACACTTGCATTGGTATACTTGCTGTCCATGTCACTTACTCCGCTCTATAGTTTTTTTTTTACAAATGGTATATTCAACAGACTGCCAGCATGTTGATCGGCGGTGTCGGACCGATTGTGTTGGGCCGGTCTGAGCCACATGGCAGGGCCTAATTTTTGTCCCAGTCCAGCCCTGGCAAGGGCAAACAAACAGTGAGCAAGACAGGATTAAAGGAAAAAAAGAACAAACTAAAAACAATTGCAATTATTAGAATACAGTTTTTGCACCAGGAGTTTAAAGGTAGAGGCAGAGGGGAGGACCTCCAACCGGAGAGTTTGCTGCAGAGTGTTCCATGTATTAGGGGCATCAATAGAAAAGGCTGTTTTACCCAGGTCTGAACGCGCATACGGAACCCGAAAAGAAAGCCAACTATTAGATCTGGTCACATAAGTACCAAGACTCCAGTCTAATAATGATGAGATATAAGGAGGAAGCTTGCAAGCTTTGTAAGTCGCTTTGGAATAAGGCGTCTGCTAAATGCCAAAAATGTAAATGTAAAATGCTTGCCACAGATGGCCTTGAAAACGAACAAGTTCCAGTGGTAACTGCGCCTCAGAGAAAGAGAGGGCCAGCCAACCTTGTCATAAAGTATGCAGTGGTGAGTGTCATAACTGTCCCCGGTAATAAACCTTAGAGCTGAGTGATAAACTGAGTCCAATTGTTTCAATGTAGATGAAGCTGCATGCCTATAGATAACATCACCGTAATCTAATACGGACAGGAATACCGCCTCGACAACTCTCTTCCTACAAAGCAAGGGGAAGCTAGACCGATTACGGTAAAGAAAGCCCACCTTTTGCCGAAGTTTGGAGGCGAAGTTTGGAGCTTCTCATCCAACCACAGCCCAAGATATTTGTAGTCGGTAACTCTCTCAATGGAGGAGCCGTTAACTGTGGATATAAGAAGCTTTGTAAGGTCCACATTTCTAGCCCTAGTAAACAACATGAATTTCGTTTTCTTCGAGTTGAGGACTAGCTTATGC
The DNA here is from genome assembly GCF_963989245.1 of Nansenia antarctica. NCBI lineage: Eukaryota > Metazoa > Chordata > Actinopteri > Argentiniformes > Microstomatidae > Nansenia > Nansenia antarctica. The sequence continues at coordinate 71,961,662 of NC_137675.1, forward strand.
CTCAAGAGGGCGTCTTGCAGTGAGTTAAAGGCTAGCTGCAAGTTGATAGTAGCAGCATGTAGGGAATCTGCTGTACTATAAAGAATGGTATCATCGGCATATAAATGGACGTGGCAACCGGTTAGCGAAGATACCAGTTCATTAATATAGAATGGTAAAAAGTACTGTGTTTGCATTCCATATCAGACATACACTTTATGGACAAAAGTATTGGGACGTCACCAGCACTTCACACATGTATGCTTGTTGAACTTCTCATTCCAAAACCATGGGTATTAATATGGAGTTGGTCCCATCTTTGCTGCTATAACAGCTTTCACTCTTCTGGGAAGACATTTTAGAATATGGTTGCGGGGATTTGCTCCCAGCCACAAGAGCATTAATGAGTTAATGAATTTGTCCATATACTGTAGTGTATGTTGAGTAGATCAATAGAACAAATGCCTCATAGTTTGCAGTTTTTCAAAAGGTGCCATCTGACAAACTGAACAAAGACCAAGTGCATCAGAATTGAATTAATTCGGTGTTTCATCCTGGCACTGACAGTTAATTAGAATGAGTGTGTTGGAGAAAATCCAATATAAGTACAACATCTGTTGTACTTCACACAACGTGGTGGTAAGAAGCAAGTACACTTCCTATTTATTAGTAATAAAGTAAATACTTTTTTAAGAACCAAACATATGAATTTAGCCAAGCTAATTTGAGAGCATAAAAGATAGACGGTCATTCTGTCTGGCTCAGAGTGGTAGCCCTGCCTACCCATGCCAAGTATGACAGCAGCTAAAGAGATATCATCTGCTGTGACAACTGTGAGCAGTAGAGCAACTCTGCCAGGACTAACACCATTTGACACTACTTGAACACTGTGGGATCATGCAGAGGGCTCTAAGACACTCTCCTCCACTCCACGAGAGCTGTTGTCAGACAGACTCAGCCCACTAGGTGAGGGAGGACAGGCCCAGACAGTGAAGGGTTAGCCTAGCCTAACGGACGGCACGGCTACAGTAAAAGCCTCTATTTCCCAGTTCAACTATTGCTCCCAGGCACACACACACTCAGTAGTCAAAAGCATGTATGCACACATTCACTCAAAGTAAATGAGTCGACCTTTCCCAATGTACGCTCCTAAACACTCACATGTAGGCGTTAATATGTATGCTCACGCACACTCAGGCACATAAAATGTTATGTTATATTATAAACACACTCATACTGAACAAGTGCCCAAAGCCATGCACTTCCATCTGCTTAGAATACTCATACTAATAACTCTCTCTCTCTCTCTCTCTCTCTCTCTCTCTCTCTCTCTCTCTCTCTCTCTCTCTCTCTCTCTCTCTCTCTCTCTCTCTCTCTCTCTCTCTCTCTCTCTCTCTCTCTCTCTCTCTCTCTCTCTCTCAATTTAAAGGGCTTTATTGGCATGGGAAACTTATGTTTACATTGCCAAAGCAAGTGTGAAGATAAAAAAAGACAAAAAATAATGGAATGTACGACTACAAAAATAAATTATTAAACAGAGCTGTAGAAATCACACTTGCAACTAGTTAAAATGGAAAGATGACTCAACCTTGTGTTGTGTGTCTGTGTATACCACACTGAGCATGGAGAAAAGAAAGAAGAGCAAAGAATTGTCTAAGGATTTGAGAAACAAATTTGTGGAAAAGCATGGACAATCTCAAGGCCATCTCCAGAGATCTCAATGTTCCTGTGTCCACTGTGCGCAACGTCATCAATAGGTTTACAGCCCATGGCATTGTAACTAACCTCCCTGGACGTGGATGGAAGAGAAAAAAATATAAAAAGATTGCAACAAAGGTTTGTTGCTCTCACTATCCATCACCATCTGAATGAAATGGGACGCTATGGTAGGAGACCCAGGAGGACCCCACTGCTGACACAGACATAAAAACTGGAGTTTGCCAAAAAACCTACCTGGGGAAGCCAAAATCACTCTGGGAAAACATCCTGTGGACAGCTTTTTGGTAAAGCATATCATTGTGGAGTTTACAGAAAACAATATGAGACCTTCAAAGAAAAGTACACGGCCCCTACAGTCAAACATGGGTCTATTTCTGGCACCAGATGCCTTGACTGTGTGCAAGGTATCATAAAAACAGAAGACAACCAAAGAATTTTGGGGCGCAATGTAGGGCCTAGTGTCAGAAAGCTGGGTCTCTGTCAGTGGTAATGGGTCATCCAGCAGGACAATGACCCAAAGCATACTTCGAAAAGCACCCAGACATGGATTAAGACAAAGGACTGGAGAGTTCTGAAGTGGCCAGCAATGAGTCCAGCATTAGATACTCATAGAGCGATCTCAAAACAGCAGTTGAGAGAACTGCCATTCAAATGTGAGTGACCTGGAGCAGTTGGCAAAAGAAGAGTGGTTTATTAATACTAAATGACCAAAGTGGTAACAACATCTTGCTGTCTCACTAAATGGATACAACAATACTGCTCTCCAATGGCGCTGAACTATAAGGGCAGAGTAACACACATTAGATTAAGCAGGGCTTTTCTTTCCCATTTTGTGACGATAATACTTCAAAGAGATACATACCCTGGGTAGATTTAGCTCTCTGGGTTTGTGCTCAGGCAATATCCTACTTTGACTGGTAAGTATGACTGTATGAGGAAATGTTACCATAAGCATAGTATATACTGCACTTTTAAAATCCATTGGGCCTAATGATGTATGTATGTTCTCCTAACGAGCCAAATTTAGTAATCCCTAAAGAACAAAGCCAGAGCCTAATGACATCATTCACAACTACATAGTAATTCAGCTGCACCATTTATCCACATGCATGCATGTTATCACACACCTGCACAGATTCATTTGCATCAGTAATCAAAAGCATGTATGCACACATTCACTCAAAGTAAATGAATCGACCTTTCCCAATGTACGCTCCTAAACACTCACATGCAGTGTTCACGCACACTCAGGCACATAAAATGTTATGTTATATTATAAACACACTCATACTGAACAAGTGCCCAAAGCCATGCACTTCCATCTGCTTAGAATACTCATACTAATACTAATACTAATAATTCTCTCTCTCTCTCTCTCTCTCTCTCTCTCTCTCTCTCTCTCTCTCTCTCTCTCTCTCTCTCTCTCTCTCTCTCTCTCTCTCTCTCTCTCTCTCTCTCTCTCTCTCTCTCTCTCTCTCTCTCTCTCTCTCTCTCTCTCTCTCTCTCTCTCTCTCTCTCTCTCTCTCTCTCACACACACACACACACAGCCCCTATTCAGTCAAATGCATGCCTGGGACAGAAGACATTCCATCAAGTAGTCAAATGGAGTAGAATGGCCTTGGTGGGCCTACATATTTTAAAGTGGCAGTTTAATTTGAAGGTTACATATCTAAAGAGTTCAGTTATCCATCTTTTTTCTTTTCTTTTTTAAGTTATTTAAAATTATTGCTGCCATGAAAACCCAGTAGTTATGTAATGTCACGTGCTTACATAAGTATTATACTACTACATAATTATTATTCTCCCGAAGTCCGCAACCTGGGTGTCATCCTTGACTACACCCTTTCCTTCCAATCCCAAGTCTGTCACCAAATCCGCCTTCTTCCACCTAAGGAACATTGCCAGACTCTGACCGTCACTCTCGGAGTCTGTTGCTGAAACCCTGGTCCATGCATTTGTCACCTCCCGTCTGGACTACTGCAATGGTGTCCTGTTTGGAGTACCCAACAAAACTCTGGACAGGCTCCAGTATATCCAAAACTCTGCTGCCAGGGTTCTCACCCACACAAAGCCGTGGCAGCACATCGCCCCCACCCTCATCCACCTCCACTGGCTTCCGGTCAAGTCTTGCATCTCCTACAAAATCCTCCTCCTCACCTACAAGTCCCTCCATGCCCGTGCCTCCCAGTACTTATCTGACCTCCTCCACCCACATGCCCCTGCCCGGAACCTGCAGTGCTCAGACTCGGGTCTGCTTGCCCCCTCTGCACCAACCTGCGAACCTTTGGGGACAGAGCATTCAGTGTGGCAGCCCCCACCCTCTGGAACTCTCTCCCTGTGGTGATCTGCAACATCCCTACACTGGACGCCTTTAAAACGGCCCTCAAGTCCCACCGGCCCCTGTTGTTGTTTAGCCTTTGTCTGCTTGTCTGACTGTTTTTGTTATTTTCTTGTTTCTCTATAAAGAGACCTTGGGTCCCCTGAAAGGTGCTATATAAATGTTATTGTTATTATTATTATTATTATTATTATTATTATTATTATTATTATTAGGTACACTGAGGTTCGTTACATAATCGGGTATATCCTTCCACAGTCTACACATCACGGCATATTAGGCTTTTTCTGATTCAGGTACACGTGTCACTTTTGAAAATATATATATATAGCTTTTTGGAATTCAACTCTTAAAATATGGAGTAGCCTCTATTCCACTAAATCAAACTACAGCTCTTGTGATGTAGAGTACTGTACTGTATGATGTCGGTCAGTGTAGTACTGCCTCAGGGGAGGTTGGTGGAGGTAGAGATCTGAGGACGGGCTCATTGTAATGCATAGAATAGAATGACGAATGGCAAACTCAAACTCAAAACCTCTGATTTCTACCTCCACCAGCCTCCACTGTACTGTATACTGCAGGTAATCAGCAGGTGCTGATCAGCATAACATCACAGTCTTCCTCCTCTCCTTCCTCCTCTCTTTACTCCTCTCCTTCCCCTCCTCCTCCAATATCCCTCAAACTACCATCGACCCATGGACAGGGATTGAGAAACAATAGAAGCGAAATGTCTCTGTGAGGCAACACAGTCCTGTCAGATAGATCTTTGAAGGTGAGCTATAAACACTCAATTTCAACTTTCAGTGAACAGTGTTTGGGAGCACTCCCAAAGCCTGATTTACCAAGCATTTAATGTTTTTATTTTATTGTGTCTTTCCTTCTCTTAACCTAGATCATACCTTTGTGCTCAACCTTCTATCTAACTTCCTTCTGGGGAAAAAAACGAGCAATTTGGACCGTGGTGCCAAGACTTTGTAAATCCGGCCAGCAGTCTCCCACTGTCCTCTCTTGACAATCAATGTTTAGACCAAAGTCAATGACAAACTATTCAATATGGTCATCTTAACACTCTCACAGAGGACCTAATTATAGGTATTCATGAGTACAGATTGATTTTCTCATCCAGACGAAGCAATTAAAAGAAAGAAATGTCCTTCCAGAAACTTAAAGAAGGGATGTTATCTGGCCTGAAATAAACTAAGGTTTGGACCCTGGCTCTCATCCTCTGACAAAACCTGTCTGCCGTTGGAGGTCATCCAAAGCAAGCCTTAAAGTATCCAGTCTCGCCACAAAAATCTATTCAATTTTCTAAAAAAACAAGCAATTAATCTGGCAACAACAACTTATTCAATGTCGTAAAAAAAAATAGATTGGGCACATTCACTGGGAGGGAGAGAAAGGCCCAATCTCATTACCGTTTTTTACCCCTACCCCTTGTTTTGGAGTGCCACTCGCTTTTCACCTTGCCCCTCGGAACAGAGTCACAAGGGGTAATGGTTGAAAATCTTCAATCTATCCCCTATGAAATGGGATAACCCTTCAAGACCCTGATACGTCATAGTATCATAGAAAAGCATGAAGCAAAACGGAGGGGTAGGGCTAAAATAGAGGGCCAAGGGGTGAAATGGGATTGGGCCAAAGAGAGGGGATGAAAGAGAAAGGGAAGAACAGTGAACATTTACTAGAGAGAAGTTCTTTAATCAAGATCTGGGGCCTCATTTATAAAAAAAGTACTTGAACGTCATCTTTGACTTGCACGTAAGCACATTTTTCTAAACGGACGTAAGCACTATTTTAAATTAAAATTGCGTAAGTACTAAAGTCAATAAATACCAAATATACTTGAGAATGAGCTTTGTATTTACGCTCTGTGATAGCGGCTCAATTATAGCGGCTGAATTAAGCCAAGTGAGCGGGAGAGGGCAGAGAAGGGTGGCTTCTCGGTAAGTTGCATTTGTAACGTTTGATCATGACAACCAGTACTCAAGTTGTAAAAGAAAATCAGGGGGGATGGTGGATTTTATCATAATGAGGACAATTTTAGCATCCCCACAGCGTCAGTGACTTCAGTGACAGTGACTTGCGCAAAACTAAATGTTGAAATAGCAGTAATACCACGTTCATTGATAAAATGACATAACGTATGGAAAGTGGGGATGGCAGTTTTAGAAGGGGGATTTGGACTGTTTTTATTTCAGGGGGGATGCCATCCCCCCTCATCCGCCCTCAACTTGAGTGCTGATGACAACTACCCAGCAAATGCTTATACTATAATGCAGGTGACATTGAACATCTGGCTGCTCACTCCCAGACACCGGAGACACCAGAGAAAAAAATCCAGTATAATTTAGCGCATTAGGCATGTTGAAGGGGAGATGGCGTTGCCTTGACAGCTCCGGAGGAATATAAAGGAAGACCGAAATACAATCATAAACATCAGTTCCCTTTAAATCTTGAATTAAACTCGTTTTTTCGGCTGATAACAACATCGTTAATTGTATTACGAGTCACGTTCACTTCGCATGCATTACAGTATAGGCAGTGCGGCTCACATGCCTGTAATAACTCCGCATAACCAGTAGGTAATGTGCGTACGCAAGGTCAATACCCGACGTAGAGCTACGATCGTTTCCACGTTCATATTGACTCACGTTGATATTGTCTAAATCACTACTTTGACGTGGCTTTCTCATTCAGTGTGTCTGAATGTGTTTGAGTGTTCCTTTATTTTCCACTGATGTGTGTCCTTGTTGTCTCTTCTTGTGTCCATGTCCTCTCTGTTTTCTCCTTTTGTCCGTATTTCGAGGCCCAAAAATGACTGACATAGCAGATTGCAGACACATAGAAATGAAGAGTGTGTTTGTTCAAAATAATTCATTTTTCTGTCACTACAATACATCCTTAATGGGACATGAAGCTCCTTCTTTGTCATTATACAAGTGGATGTATTACATAACAACTGTGTTGACATACAGTATCATTGTGTTCTCAGGAGAGTTTATGTGAGAATGGGCATTCATTATTTACTCTTGACACCTTTGATTACTCATTTGTGTTTCCACCTTTTCGTGTACTAAATGAACACCCCTGGGATCCCTTGCACCAACAGAGCAGCTGTGATGTGGGTTATCCACAAGAAGACTATAGACAATCATCTGATTCTGCCTGTTTGATTACTGAGCCTCTGTGGCACCATGTGACAAAACATGTTTTGAATGCCCAAAAATGCAAAATTCAGTCAAGTTATTATAAAACTCTCATTTCTGCCAACTGCCGTCTGTTCTATTATTCATATAAGAGAATAGAAAAATAGAAAAATAAATGTGTTTTGTACCCTAGAGAGCAGATTTCATTAACTTTTATTTGAGAAATAAATCCAAGAATTTAAAAAGCACTCTTCCGGGCGTAAACCATATTAAACAAAGACATGTTATTGTCGACGTGCAATACATCTGCGTGTCAGTAAGATTTTATTTTATGTCTGTGGAAAGATAATAACCACTAACTATCCTGGAATTATCTGGCCCTGAATATATGAAAATACATATATCAGCTACGTATCTTTCCATATCTTTATTTGAGTACTGATAATAATAACATAATTTTAATATATCTCACAGTCACCCACCACCTCACATAAACATCAATCTATCACACAGGAAAATATCATATACCGCTCATATCCAATGACAGATGAATACAGAAGATGCAGTATTGAATGAAGGAGAGGAACAATTATAATATTTCTCCCTGGTTTTGATTAACTGTAATCTCTCTACATTTACATACAGTTTACATACAGTAAGTGGCTATTTTGCTACACAAATACTGCCTGGAAATGTTGTTATTAAAGATATGTCGGTACAGTACAGTGCAGTTCAGTGTACATTTTGAAAATGATGACATCAACAATGGAACTGTGTTTCTGTCTAATTTGGTCGTGGAAAACGACTACTTTGTACTTAAACTACGTACTTTGTCCCTGACCATAATGAATGAATGAATGAATGGTCTTTATTGTCATTGATATAGTACAGGTACCAAACAACGACATTTGGGAGGGGGGGCTCCCCTGGTGCTAGGAAAAAAAAACTAAAAACAAGAAGGGAAAAGAGCTGGTTTACATAAATAAAGGCTATGTACACTATCCACTATACTATACTATACAAATAAAACACTGTGCTGTACTCTATGCTATGCTATACCTATTCTAACATTTCCTATCTCTGAACCTTATGTACCCGAGGGTTGTCATATTGCACATAGTGTTATTGCACATTCGTTTAAAGTGTCGCAGTTTGCAGGTTTGAAATGTTCACAGTTGTGTTTCAGTGTTGCACTTGATTTCAATCTAGTAGCTGCCATCAAATTGTCTAGATTGTCCAGGGCCTAGAACCTAGGTCTTTGCTGTGTTCAGGGCCTGAATGGCCCTGGGGTAGAAGCTGAGCTTCAGTCTGTTTGTCCTTGCGAACATGGTCCTGAACCGCCTGTTCGAGGGCAGCCGAGCAAAGTGTTCGTACCCAGGGTGGGATGGGTCTCTGGAGATCTTGGAGGCCTTCCTGAGGCAGCGTGTGTTGTACAGCTCTTCCAGAGAGGGGAGGGGGGCTCCGGTGATCTTCTGGGCCGATCTCACGACTCTCTGTAGCGCATTCCTCTCTGCGGCTGTGCAGCTGGAGAACCAGATGCAGATGCAGTAGGTGAGGATGCTCTCCACTGCGCAGCGGTAGAAGGTCACCAGCATCTCCTGTCCGATGTGGTCTTTCCTGAGGACTCTCAGGAAGTAGAGCCGCTGTTGTGCCTTCTTGATGATGGCTGCTGTGTTGATCTTCCAGGACAGGTCATCCTGTATGTGCACCCCCAGGAATCGGAGGGTTGAGACTCTCTCCACGCTCCCTCCATCGACGAGCAGGGGCTGGACCTCAGATTTTTTCCTCCTGAAGTCCACGATGATTTCCTGGGTCTTTGACTGGTTCAGCAGCAGGTTGTTAACCTGTCATTGTCACCTCTGATTCTGCCTCCATACCATAACGTCCACCTCATCATTGTCTTCAGATGTTCTTTTGACCAATCAGGTGACTCCGTCTGTCTTCTTTGAATGTTCCTCTGAGTCTCTGACCAATCTTACACCCCTGTTAGATCACATCAACTTCACAGTCATCTGAGCTGACAGGCCAACCTGGGCCAAGCCTGGGGAAAGCCAGCACAGAGGGGAGGATTTTGGGAAGTGTGAAGACCCCCACCTTGCCTCCCACGTTCCTGACACACACGTACACACACACACACACGCACGCACGCACGCACTCACACACGCACTCACACACACACACAAACACACACACACAAAAGGGAACTGCGATTTTTGCCATACTTTTTTCACTTATTACTTCACCACTCCCAATGGTGTCACATCTGAGCACGGACTGTGAGCAAAATGGCTGGGACATCCAGGGGACAGCGTGCATGGCCCGTGTTCTGTCATGTCTGTCTCCCTGTCAGTGACCCTTAATGTGGGAAGACATCCGGAGGACGGCTTATTGCAATGCATGGAATGGAATGGAATGAGGAATGGTGTCAACCCTGTGTGTCAGTAAGCATGGGGAATATTGTAGGTCAGAGCAAGTGTTTTTGATAGTGTGAAAGTCATTAAGTTACCATTAACCCCCTGGCCCTTCTGCTTTCACAGCAGGTTAGGGGAGAGGAGAGAGGAGCAGGTAGAGGGATCATCTTCACCTACTGTGAACATAGAGGAGGGCCAAAATAATAGTTGGCCATGAACAGCAGTGCTATGATCCAATTAAAGGGTTATCATCAAATCAATATTCTCAACATGCCCTGTTTCAGCATGTCACCTTGAGTGTGTGTGTGTGTGTGTGCGTGTGTGTGTGTGTGTGCGCGGGGGGGGGGGGGGGGGGGGGTGAGGGGTGAGAGAGAGAGAGAGAGAGAGAGAGAGAGAGAGAGAGAGAGAGAGAGAGAGAGAGAGAGAGCCATGCAGCGATGCCTGAGAAATCTATCAGTTTGTAATGAGTCCAGGGATTTCAGTGTTCCCAGAGGCGTGTAAGGCTGTGCAACCACCAATCAAAGAGGTCCAATCATGGCCGGCAGGTCTGACTGTGTGGGATTGGACTGCTCTGACTCTCTGTCTCACCAACATAGCGGTGCAGGGAAGAAGTGGCACACATACTTTATGTTTTTTCTTTTCTTTGTACCTGTGTCAGCGCTGTGCAAGACTTCACACAACACAACTGTGTATAAAAGACCCACCGTGATAAGCTACACGCAGAGATCCAAAACCACACTTTCAACCTCTGCAGTCCTTAGCTCAGTCAAGGTCATGGGAAGACAATGTCCCTTCATTGTCTCTCTCTCTCATTCTCACCCTCTATCCCTCTCTCCCTCTCTCCCTCTTTCCCACGTTCTCAAAAACAGTAGCCTATAGTACTGTATATGCAGTAGCCCAGCAGGCAGGCACTCTAGATAAAGACACACCATAACCTTCCCACAAGTCATTGTGCTTGGCTCTCACTGGAATAGGAAGCCAGACTTTACGGCTGCACACAGCCAATCAGCTCTTCGGGGGGCGGGGGGGGGGGGCCTTAAATACAGCCTTCACAATGCTTCACAGAAAAACGAAAACAGGCTACACAATGTCCCGTTCACATTGATGAGGGTCAACCTGATTTGTGTACATTTGTGTGTGGTGATAGTCAAGTCCACAGCACTCTGTGGCTGACGGAGGTTAGCGATGCTCAGAGATAATGACATTGATCTCATTCCCATCTTGCTTCTCCGCAGACCCACTCACCCCCCCCCCCGACAGTCAATTAGACGGTACATTAACACGTTCATTATGTCAATACCAACGGATAACGTATCAGTGAGATGGAGCTACATGTGACAACTCATCTGCAGAAGCATCTCCCTCTAATTACACTCCCACATACATGTCAATAAAGCATAGAAAATGAAGGCTGTTTAAGTGCTGTTAGTCGAGTACGGGGGGAAAGTATTGCAGTCAATTAGGAGCACCGCAATTAACATGTCACTGCTAACAGATGAGTGCCTCATTTCACTGCAAATCGGCTAACTATCGAGCGCCATCACTTCACAGTTATAAAAGAGCCAAGCAGGCGACAAATTATCCCTCAATTAATCTAACAGGCACTAGTCGTAACGTAAGCGTGTGTATGTGTGCGTGTGTGTGTGTGTGTGTGTGTGTGTGTGTGTGCGTGTATGTGTGTGTATGTGTGTGTGTGTGAAGAGAGCTGGCTGGGCAGTAATTAACAACGAAATGTGTGTCTTCATGCATTTGGCTGGGAAGGGATAATGTGCTGCACCAAATAAAGTATGGCATAAGATGCACTTATGATAAAGAGAGAGAGAGAGAGACAGAGAGAGAGGGGGGGAGAGATACATAGATGATAGAGAGAAAGAGCAGTATGAGGAAACAGCATAATAACACATTTGGAATACCATCGTTTAATTAATTAGATAATAGATGTAGTGGGTTCAGTGGGCTAATGTTGGCCAATGTTAGAGTAGCCATGTTGTCTGATATAAATCAAGCCATGCTTTTTCAGGATGTGTGAGATAAACTATCGGAGCTAGGCTATGCTCTGTCTTCTTCTTAAAGTTCTGTACAATTAATGAGCATCAAATTCTTACATTACCTAAGAAAATATCAACACCTTAATATTCCATGAAAAATACTAGATCCCAGGCAAAAAGAATCCCTTCCATAACAGTGTGTGAAAAAGCCAGAGAGTGAAATAGGGACATGTGAAGAGACAAGCCAAGAGAGTGAGGCTGGCGGATTGTGATAAACCAAATAAACTCAACTAAACAGACAGACAGACAGACAGACAGACAGACAGACAGACAGACAGACAGACAGACAGACAGAGAGAGAGAGAGAGAGAGAGAGAGAGAGAGACAGAAATATATACATGCAAACAGATGGAAATTAGCTTCTTGCTAAATCTGATGCACCCATCTTCTTCTTTCCTGTAGACAATGAATGCATGTGCACACTGTCCTTTTCTAAACCAAACCAAATAAACTGACTGACAGACATACAGACAGAGAGAGAGAGAGAGAGAGAGAGAGAGAGGGAGGGAGGGAGGGAGGGAGGGAGGGAGAGAGAGAGAGAGAGAAAAACAAACAGACATGCATGCAGACAAGACAAACAGACAGAGAGAGAGAAAGAGAGAGAAACAAAGAGAAACAAACAGACATGCATGACAGACCGACCAACAGACAGACAGACAGACAAACAGACAGACAGACAGACTAACTCTGAGGAAGCTCCTCAGTTAAAACCTAGTAGTCCTTCCATGCCTAATGGTCCTTAACAGAAAGGAAGAATAGCAGGGTTTGTTTCGTCTCTGCATACTAAACCTCCTCTAGTTGGAGATAATTACCTCCCCACTGACTTCACTATCAGACAAACACAAAACCAAACTGCCTCCACTGATAAGAACTGAGGAGAGAACAATTTTAAGTTCACCGTAAACTTCTCAGTGAATAACGGGAGCATCTCAGTCATCTCAAACACAATATCATGTATGTAGGAAAAGGCATACTGTACGTGTACGGAGTCTGAACATCTGAATAACCATATACGAATATATGATTTCCTTTGTAAATAAATGGTTTGTAATCAAATGTAATCGCATGAATATGGACGACCAGGCAGAATATCTTAAATCTTATCTTATTGAATAACGTATTTCCATTTCCATTGGTATTACAATGTTAAAACATGATCTTACAGTAAAAGCAGAAAAAGCAGAAAGAAGAAGAAGAAGAAAAAAATAATATTTTCTGACATTTTCAATTTTGGATAAAGTACTAAAGCAGGGCTCCAGACAGAAAACCTTATTAAATTATCAAAGCATGGGGAATTTGTTCAAGAGACAAGGTCAGAGCCTGCATGAACTGTACCAGTCAATTATGCAGAAATATCTATTGCATTAATTTGAACACTATTCATCTCAAAAGGTCAGGGTCTGGATGGTTTTGGCTATGATGCAGTTCACCAGTGTAATGCAAATTACAGTTAAAAAAAAACCTGTCACTGTGGAGCTTGTATAAAGGGGACGTTGTTACCATTATTCGCATTGCATTAGCAGCGTACTGTACTGTCTCTGGGGCTTTAAAATGAAACCTTCTTTTTTTTTTAAGAAAACTATGTTCTACACATATTAGAGTGTATTCAGTACATAGCATTTGTAACTATTTGTACTAACCTAACAAATATATTTTATTTATTTCAATTCCATTTTTCCAATTAAAAATTACCTTTTTTTAGGGTTCGGGTTTGTTTATATCCCCAGAGGCAGGTCTATGATTAAACCATCATCATCTTCTTTTGCTTTTATTGTTGGCAATACTGAATCATAATATACGTATCATAGTATTGAAATGCAATACATAGAGAATCGCAAAACATACAGAGAGTCCGTTTATTGTGATAATATTGTATCTTGAGATACCTGACAATTCAATAGGTTAATTGAAGATGCTCTGCTGTGTGGTAAGGTCATAGAAGGAAAACAAGAGGTTTTGTTATGGTTGTGCTACAGAATCCATAGAACCATTCAGAAGCCTACTGTACTTTACATCATAAAGTTGTTGCCCTCTTAACTTTGTATTGAAAGGGTAAATCTACCTTTAATACAAACACGAAAAGCAGATGTGTTCTTTAGCCCGTCTTGTCCCTCCTCTTGTCTCCTGTTTACTAGGAATGACTGAGTGAGTGGTGGATAATGCAGTCTGGCTGAGACTCAGAGAGAGAGACACCCTGACACACCAGACAGGGGGATGTAACGTTGATTCCGCCGTGGGATCGTCCCCTTGCAGGTTTCAGACCCGCCTCTACCCCCGGAGCCTTGCCCCTGTCTGAACATACTCCCGGCAGAGAGACGTGCCGCAGACTAAATTGCCTGCATCACATGCATTTTGCACCCCGCACACCAGGGAGAAAGATACATCCGAAAATTCTATCCCCGTAAAAAGACATGGGGACGAAGGGAACATAACCCTGTATGCCTCAGATTGAGACGGTGGTGGTGGCTGTGTAGAGGGTCCAGCTGGCCCAATGGCTAATTCCTCCCACTGTGGAGGAGGCACTCCAGAGGCAAAACCAGTGGCACTTCTATCAGTCTGTAAGTCTGTCTCTCAGGCATCTTAAACCCCCCACCACCAAGCATCCTCCAGAGGGGTCCACAATGGGGGAGCTGGGGGGGGGGGGGGGGGGGTGAAGGCGAGAGACTGATTAGGAGAGAGGGAGAGAGAAGGGGGGGGTGAAGGCGAGAGACTGATTAGGAGAGAGGGAGAGAGAAGGGGGGGGGGGGTTGAAGGAGAGAGACTGATTAAGAGAGAGACGGAGAGGGAGAGAGAGAAAGAGAGAGAGGGGGTGCTGGGGGGATCTGTAACCAATTGGGCTTCTGTGTAACTTCTGCAACTAAAATCAGATAATACCCCCTCAATAGGAAAACAACATGCATAATACAGGAGCTCTCTGGACTTGGAGTTTGGATAGAGCTAAGATGATAGCACTGATTGCTGCTCTACGAAGACGGGTCGGACTGACCCAGAACATCCTCCCTCCCCCCACCCATACCTACCCCCCCCACTCCTCCCTCCCCCCGCTCCTCCCTCCCCCCGTTTTTTTTTTACAACGGAAGTATGTTTACAAGTCATTATCACTTACCGGTATCCTCCGGCAAACGAGAACAGTGAATCCAATCCACAAATTATAAGTATTTTGTGATCGTTAAACTGTTGTTTATTGAGCCCCGCGGTGGTGTAGCGGTCTAAGCACTGGCCACTAATGCATGCTGCCCACCGGGGCCGGGGTTCGTATCCCGGCTCGCCAGACCCGGATATGGCCAGGGCACACACGGGGAACGGCATATTGGGCGGCCGCTCCCGAGGGGGGGGTATAGGAGTAGTTCCGGACAAGGATCCGTCGCGCAACAGCGCCCCCGTCTGGTGCTGGAATAACGGTGCTGGGCTCGAGGAGCCAGTCAGCTAGTCTGCCTGGCGGCCTCCTCTGGGACTGCCGGCCGCGGGGTCGTGCGGCGGATCCCTCGCAATAGGCAGGGGATAATTGGATGCTAGGTTGGGTTCAATTGGCTACCAAATTGGGTGAAAAAAGGGATAAAATCTGAAAAAACTAATAAAAACAAAAACAAAAAACTGTTGTTTATTATATCAAGTGGGTATTTCAAAACTTTTAAAAAGTTGGTGTTATGAAAAAAAACGAAAACTAGATATTGTTGACACAATAAGTTTCACTTTCACTTTTTGACCCCTTCGAGTGAGTGTGTGGTTTGCAAGTTCACCAGTCGCAGTCACATTTGATAACTCAACCATGCATAACATGTCCTTGCTATGCAGGGCTACTAACAATATGAATCTGTGTTTGGCCTGTCCTTGTACTTTGCAGTCAATAGAGCAGTACTTTGCAGTCAACACACACACACATTCAATTTACCTCACAGGGATTAATTAAGTTGCATTGTACAGTATCAGGTTGTGTTGCATACAAAAACATACAGAGACGGAAAGACAGACCAAGCCTAAATGACTAAATTACAGTATACTGTGTGTTTGTGAAACCGTAGTCTAACTCTACATCACCAGGAGAGGGGGTTGTGGGGGTAAAGAGAGGGAGTTTTGGAGTAAAACGATATTCAGACACAAGTTGGCAGGGGAGAAGAAAAAGGGAGAGAGAGAGAGAGAGAGAGAGAGAGAGTAAGAGAGAGAAAGTAATAATACAAAAAGTGATAGTGCTAAACAGATAGCGCTAGCACTAATGGTGGTCTAATAATGGTCTAATGGTGCCTATTGTAGTTGTGCTTCATCTGAAATTTTAATAATTCATCATTATGATTATTATGGTGATCATTAGTCTGTTTTGGTGCCCTACATACAGCATGTGATGCACGTATACATAGCGGAAGCCCTGTGTACGTGTGTCTGTGTGTGTGTCTGTCTGTGTGTGTGTCTGTGTGTGCGTGTGTGTGTGCGCGCACATGTGTGTGTGTGTATAAAAAAAAGTTATACCAGCATGGATTTTATTTTATTTATTTATAAAGCAGTTTTTATTTAACTCCCATTTTACACATTTTACTCCCATATTGTTGTTGTTTCTTGTTTAATTGAATCTTTCACTGTTTTGTAATTTATTTATGTGTGTGAATACATAAATAACAAACAACAAATAACCTTGCATCATTGCTTTCATGGCGAATATCTCCAAACCAAGTCCTAAACTTGGCTAACTCTCAAAGCTCCACGCATTTGTCTGAACTAGGTCAATTGGCCGTGAGTTTCTGTACTTGGAATGACCTTCAAAACTAACTAATATGAGATTATCTGGTGTTTCTCAGTCTTACCTTAAAAATGTGATTCTCTGGTGTCACTCAGGTCCCATATTATGAGAAACTCACTTTTTCAGTGCACATACATTTGGGTATCTGCTGAGCTTACTAACACACAAACTGTGAAATAAAACAACCCAGTCAGGATTTTGGTGGGGTGCTGTTAAGTTCTAGTGAAGGCAATGTACACACTGTCACAAAAGTAAAGGGGGAGAAAACTAGTCTCCAAAACAGGCTGACAGACAAAGATCCAAGACAGGTTAAACTACAAATAAACATACAGGAAGAATACTTTCTTAGTACCTGTGCAAAGTACAGAATCAGACACGAGGACAGAATACTCACCATAGAGTACACAGAGAGAATACACCACAGGGAGTGCAGGCATCAGACACAAATGAGAGACAAGAACAGGTGCAGCACATCAACAGTGATGATGGAGCCGTGTCACAAGCCGCCAGAGAGAGGCACCAGGGAGTTGCCAAGGAAAAGGACCCCATCCATAACAGGATACTTATTTCGGAAAAAACATGAGATTCAACAAGCCATCCAAGGAATTGACATTATTTAATGTATTATATTGTGTCCATTGACTTTGTAATTGATATGCAATTAATGACCGATATTATAGTTTGTAATTTGAATCAGTGTTTGATCACACATAGGTTTGATACCATCCCTCATTTAATTCCATGCATGAGCCCGTCCTCTGATTTCTACCTCCACCAGCCTTGTGATGGAGAAGTCTTGGAGAGGGCAGGCTTTCCCGGGGATGAAGAGGAGCTCGGTCTTGTTAAGATTGAGCTTGAGATGGTGGTCAGCCATCCAAGTTGAAATGTCAGCGAGACATGCTGAGATACGGGTTGCCACGTGTACATCAGACGGGGGGAAGGACAGGAAGAGTTGAGTGTCGTCTGCGTAGCTGTGGTAGGAGAGCCCATGTGAAGAGATTACCGAGCCAAGAGACTTGGTGTAGAGGGAGAAAAGTAGGGGCCCTAGGACAGAACCCTGGGGTACTCCAGTGGAAAGGGTTCGTGGAGAAGACAGCGATTCTCTCCAGGTCACCTGGTAGGAGCGGGCCGCCAGATAGGAAGAAAACCAGGAGTGTGCGGTGCCAGAGATGCCCAGGTCTGAGAGGATGGAGAGAAGGATCTGGTGATTGACTGTGTCGAAGGCAGCAGACAGGTCAAGGAGGATGAGAACAGAGGAGAGGGAGGAAGCTTGGGCAGAGTGGAGGGCTTCCGTGACAGCAAGGAGCGCAGTCTCAGTGGAATGCCCAGCCTTGAAGCCGGATTGGTGGGGGTCTAAGTGATCCATCTTCCGGAGATAGTCAGTCAGTTGTTTAGATGCCGCGCGTTCAAGGGTTTTGGAAGGGAAGGAGAGAAGGGATACAGGTCTGTAATTGTGGACAGATGATGGGTCAAGGGTAGGTTTCTTGAGGAGAGGCTTGACTCTGGCTATTTTGAAGGCCGCTGGGACAGATCCTGTGGATAGGGAGGAGTTGATTAGGGTGGTAAGGTAAGGAAGGATGTCGGCGGAAATGGATTCGAGAAGGGGGGAGGGGATGGAATCAAGAGGGCATGTGGTTGCCCGCTTTGATGTGATAAGTGTGAGAATCTCATCGGTGGAGAGGGGGGAAAAAGATGACAATCCAGAGACCGAGTGTCGAGGAGAGAGTTTGGAAAGGGTGTTAGCATTGTTAGTGGGAGGAGGGAGAGGTGGGGGGGAAAAGGTGCTGCTGATGTCGTCCACCTTTTTTTCAAAGTAGGTGACAAAGTCATCGGCGGACAGGGAGGAAGGAGGAGGGGGAGGAGGTGGATTAAGGAGTGAAGAGAAAGTGGAGAACAGTTTTCTAGGATTAGAGGCAGAAGAATGTATTTTGGAATGATAGTAGGATGCTTTAGCAGCTGATGCCGAGGAGGCGTAGTTGGCAAGGAGAGAGTGATAGAGGTTAAGGTCATCAGAAAGGCCAGTTTTTCTCCATTTCCTCTCAGCTGCTCTGAGCTCTAGTCTACAAGCATGTAGCGTTTCAGAGAGCCAGGGAGCTCGAGGAGAGGATCGAGCTGGCTTCAGGGTTAGTGGACAGAGGGTGTCGAAGGATGAGGTGAGAGCGGACAGGAGGGTTGAGGATGCCGCATCAGTGGATAGAAGGGAGAAGGATTCGACAGAGGGTAGGGAGGATAGGACAGAAGAAGAGAGGGTGATGGGGGACAGGGTACGTAGGTTACGACGAGAGGGTCTTAAGTGGTTAGAGGCTGAGAGGGAAGAGGAAGTTTTGAGGGGAAGGGAGAAGGATATAAAGTGGTGATCAGAAACTGGAAGAGGGGTAACGGTAAGGTTGGAAGTGTGGGAAGATCTGGTGAAGACAAGGTCGAGCTGATTGCCTGCCTTATGAGTCGGAGGAGAGGGGGACAGGGTAAGGCCGAAGGAGAGGAGAAGGTCAAGTACTCCAGATGAGAAAAGCTTCTCAGATTGGAAATTGAAGTCACCTAGTAGTACGAGCGGAGTGCCATCATCAGGGAAGGAGCTGAGAAGGCCATCCATCTCGCCTAGGAAGTCACCGAGCTGGCCTGGGGGGCGATAGATGACAACAATGTGGAGTTTGACCGGGGAGGAGACGAAAGCAGCATGAAATTCAAAGGAGGATATAGACAAGTGTGCCAGGGGAAGGACAGTATGTGACCACTTGGGCGAGATGAGGAGTCCTGTGCCTCCCCCTCGACCAGAGGGTCTAGGGGAATGAGAAAAGGAGTAGGCGGCAGAGAGGGCTGCCGGTGTAGCTGTGTTTTCTGGTGTGATCCAGGTTTCAGTGAGAGCAAGGAAATTGAGGGCCATAAGAGATGCATAAGTTGAGATAGCGTCAGCTTTCCGGACCGCCGACTGGCAATTCCAGAGACCGCCTGCGGCGATAAAGCCAACCTCACCTCTGACTTCCTCTCTCTCCTTGATTGTTTCCACCTCACCCAGCACATCAACTTCCCCACCCATGTAAAAGGCCACACACTCGACCTTGTCTGCTCTGCCTCCCTACCCATATCCAACCCCCACCCTCTTCCATTTCCACTCTCTGACCACCACTGCATCCTCTTCTCTGCCCCTCTGCCCCCCTGCCCCTACCGCGCCACCCCATCAAACGCACCATCTCTTTCCGCAACATAAAATCTGTCAACCCACTCACTCTATCTCAGTCCATATCTTCTGCCCTCCCCACTGACTCCACTCCCACCAACCCGGAAGACTATGCCACCATGCTCAACTCCATTCTCTCTGACTCCCTTGACTCACTGGCCCCCTTGAAAACCATCACTGTCTCCTTCACCACCTCCTCCCCCTGGTACACCCCTGAACTACGCACCATGAAACAGACCGGCCGCCAACTAGAAAGACTCCACAACAAAACCCACCTCACTGTCCATGCCGAAGCCTACAAGCACCATATCTCCTCCTACCGTGACGCACTCCAAGCTGCCAAATCTGCCTACTACTCCAACCTCATCAACACCACCAATCGAAACCCCCGCACCCTCTTCTCCACTGTCAAGACACTACTCCAGCCCCCGGACAACAACACAACTTCCTCCCCTGATCTCTGCAACTCCTTTCTCCACGCCTTCAACAGCAAGATCTCCCACATCAACAGCTCACTGACTGCCTCCATCTCCACCACCCCCGCCCCCCCTGCTGTCATCTTCCCCCCTCCTGATTACCCTCCCCCTACTCCTCTCACTACTTTCTCCCCTGTTGACTCCTCCCTCATCACTACTATCATCACCGCCTCCAAAACAACCACCTGCTCCCTCGACCCCCTCCCTACCACCCTGACCAAGGCCTGCCTCCCTGCCCTCATCCCCCACCTCACTGCCCTCTTCAATCAGTCCCTATCCCAAGGCCACATTCACTCAAGCTACAAACTTGCCGCTGTCACCCCCATTCTCAAAAAGCCCACTCTTGACCCAGCCAACCTCTCCAACTACCGCTGTCGCTGCCCAACTTCACTCCCACCTCCAATCCAACAAACTATACGAACCCCTTCAATCTGGCTTCCGCCCACATCACAGCACTGAAACAGCCCTGGTCAAAGTCATCAACGATCTCCTCACCTCCGCTGACTCAGGTGCCCTCAACATCCTAGTTCTACTAGACCTGAGCGCAGCCTTCGACACAGTGTCCCACTCCATCCTCCTTCCAAGGCTGCGCCAACTGGGTGTTGAGGGCACCGCCCTGGACTGGCTCACCTCCTCCCTCACCAACAGACATCAGTTCATCTCCCTCTCCGGTCACACCTCCTCCTCCTCCTCTGTCACACAGGGGGTCCCACAAGGCTCAGTCCTCGGCCCCCTGCTCTTCCTCTGCTACACATTCCCCCTCGGTCACATCATCCGCCAATTCAACCTGGACTTCCACTGCTACGCCGATGACACCCAGATCTACATCACCACAAACTCCACCCAGAACCCACCCCTCACTCACATCGAAAACTGCATTTCAGCAATAAAAACCTGGCTCACACACAACTTCCTCAAACTCAACAGTGAAAAGACCGAAGTCATCCTCATCGGCACCAAATCTACCCTCAATAAAACCGGACCCATCACACTCACCATCGATGACACCACCATCACCCCCTCCCCCCTGGCTCGCAACCTCGGCTTCATCCTGGACCCCACCCTCTCATTTGATCCCCACGTCAGCTCCATCGTCAAGACCTCCTACTTCCACCTCCGCAATATAGCAAAAATCAGGCACTGCCTCTCCCCGTCCGCTGCTGAATCCCTCATCCACGCCTTCATCTCCTCCCGCCTTGACTACTGCAACTCCCTACTCACCGGCATCACCTCCCGCTCCCTCCATAGACTCCAGATGGTCCAAAACTCTGCTGCACGCCTCCTTTCAAACACCCGCTCCCGTGACCACATCACTCCTGTCCTCCACTCTCTCCACTGGCTCCCCATCAAAGAACGCATCCAATTCAAAATCCACATCCTCACATACAAAGCCCTCCATAGCCTGGCCCCCCCTTACCTGACTGACCTCCTTCTCCCCCACCGCCCTACCCGTACCCTCCGATCCTCATCCATTGTTCCCCTCACTGTCCCACCCTCAAAACTCAAAGGCTTCGGTCACCGTGCCTTTTCACGAGCTGCACCCCGCCTCTGGAACTCTCTCCCCCAACCACTCAGAGACTCACCCTCACTTCTCACTTTTAAATCCCACCTCAAAACCTACCTGTTCTTCCATGCCTACAGCCTCCCCTACCCCTAGCCATCTCCCCCATCCCGGCGCCCCCGCCCCCCCCCCCCCCCCCTTGACCCCTAACAACCTCCCCTACCCCTACCCATCTCCCCTAACCCTGCCACCCCCCTGATATGCATACAGCCCCCCCTACCCCTAACCACCTCCCCTGTCCCCACCACCCCCCCCCCCCCCCCTCCCCGTTCGCTGACTCTGTGTTCCATGTTACTTGTTGTTTTTGTGTTTCCCATATCCCCTATATTGTCAGCGTCTTTGAGCCTCGGAAAAGCGCTATATAAATGTAATGAATTATTATTATTATTATTATTATTATTATGGTCAGTAGAAAAAGGTGGGTAGATGAGATTGGAAGGGTTGCGAGGGGGGGTGTAGCATCTAGGTGTCCTCCTGAGTGTCAGAAGAACAGGAATAGGGAGAAAGCACATTGGGATATAGGTCCGTAGAGGGGAAGAGGGCTAATGAACCAACAGAAGTAGGGGTAGCTAAGTGCACTCAGTAGACCGTCTCTCTATTTTCGGAAGCCTTTTGGTACAGCTCGGGCTCAGCTTGATGTGTTCAGAAAACAGCCTAATTAGGGCTCATGTACTACAGCAGTCCTGACTGTGTGTCACTCGGATTCTCTCGCAAACAAGAGTGGGAGAGAGAGAAAGAGGATTTTCTTTGTTACTTTTCACAGATTTAGATCAACAGGTGAGGCAACAGCAGAGAAGACTGCGCCCACTACCTGAACCCTTCTTTCTCTTCTCTCCCTTCCTATAGCGCTCTCTTTCAGGCTCTGCAAAGTATACAGTAGGTGGGACTCAAACACCTGGAGGCTATGGAGCAGGCAACAATCGCTGACACACACTGACACACACACACTCTTCTGGAACCAGTGTAGCTGTTAGAGCATCCTGTCACCTCCTTCCAACTGCCAACTGTGTTTTTCTATTCCTTTTTTCCTTGCACAGTGGCAGTGGCAGAGAGGCGCGCTTCTCAAAGCTGGGATGACGGAGCCATCATCTCGCGTCATAAACAAACACAGCTTTCTTTTGTCAAAGCCAGCTGTGTGGGTGTGTGTATGTGTGTGTGTGTGTGTGTGTGTGTGTGTGTGTGTGTGTGTGTGTGTGTGAGTGCACCCTGCCGCTGATGTGTGTGGGCACATAAAAATCAAAGCCTATAGTTTCTTATCTGCATTGAAACTGCTGTTCGTTTGCAACAAGTTATTTGGGTTTCACTGACTTGCCTGTAAACGTTTTTAGAAGAAACCTTTAATCTTTGAGGATGGAGGTAATCTCATCCCAGAATCTCATCTCTCATTTGAAGGAAGAAAAAAGTGCTGTCAGAATTTGTAAGCAAGTCCTCATCCCCCACATCGAAACTTTTTTCCTGCAAGCTCCATCTTGCACACAATGGCCCTCGTCTCTGTCCAGTTAACTGAAGATTGAACCAGCATTTTGCAGATGAGCAGTCAATTACTTATTTAACTGTTGAAATCCATGCCTCCATTTGAAGAACCCCTCTCTATTTTTCAGTAGAATCTGCATGTTGCCAGTGAAATTCATCAGACTCAACACATTTAAACTAAATGTAAATGAATTAAAATGAGCCTGACTTAGTGAGGCGACTCCGAAAACTCTCTCTGATTTAAATGAATTTCCTTCCTGTCTCTCAGAAACACAGGCTTTATCTGGTCTATCTAGTATCCTTTTGAGTACCATTGTGACCCACGAGTAAGTAAGTAGGCTAAGTAAAGTAAGTAAAACGTATAGCACCCTTCCCAGCACGGATGCACACGCTTTACACACAAAATAAAAATACGAAAAGTGCAAATTCGAAAACATCAATGATTAAAAACACAAAGGGGACAACATAAACAAAACATAAACAGGAACAATAAGAAGGCTAAAATTGACTGCCGGCCTGTCTAAACAGATGTGTCTTTAGTTGCCACTTAAAGATTTGTGAAGAAATATGTGACGGACATTAAACATACATGTTCCAACATGTGGCTGTCATCACACACACCACTTAGGACATGTGTTATGACATGTGTGATATTTATGGCAACATGTTATGACAGACAGTTAGAGTAATGATGTAATGATGTTACAAAATAATTATCTTAATTTGTCTGTGAAAATGTCTGAGAAAATTCACCACAGGGAAGAGTGTAAACGACAGATTGGTTACAAGAGAATACTGATGAATCCGTGGATCACCTGGGGGAGAGTAGCCTCCGCGCACACACACACACACACACACACACACACACACACACACACACACACACACACACACACACATGCGCACAAAGGCTAGCCCCTTTGGATTTAGCTACGTTCCTGGTTCTACAATCTGCTATCTGACATTCCTACAGTCCACAGCCAGTCTTTAGACAGTCACAGTCCTAGTCACATGGGTGAGTTCATAACAGTGAAATGAACTGGGCTCTGTTTGATCTCTCCAACCCACTGTCTATCTCTCTCACTGATAACGGTTGAGCGAGGACTAGACTGTATTACTGAACAGAGATTAGACTACTCTGAGTCAGAGAGAGAGAGAGAGAGAGAGAGAGAAAGAGTGATAGAGAGAGACAGTGTGTGAGAGAGGGAAAGAGACAGAGAGAGAGAGAGAGCAAGAGAGACAGAAGAGAGAGAGAGAGAGAGAGAGAGAGAGAGAGAGAGACAGAGAGAGAGAGAGAGCAAGAGAGACAGAAGAGAGAGAGAGAGAGAGAGAGAGAGAGAGAGAGAGATGTCAACGTTGAGAAACTAGTAGAAAAAGCCATTTGAACGGAATGAAAGAAGTAAATGAAAAAAAAAAATCAAAGATCAACATGAATGCAAACCCCCATACAAAGCAAAGCTCTTTGAGATCCAGCGAAAAGCGCGATATAAACGCAATCTAAAAAGTGTGGGTCTATGGGTGCCTCTTTCTGATTTATGACGAATAAAAATCTGATATTTCCAAAGCAGTCCTCTGCGATACAGTGTTAGATCATGCTGCAATCAGCTTCACACAAAGTAAATTGCCTTCCAATCACCCAGAGAGCTCTTGACGTGTGAATGAACTTGAACAGCCTCCTGGTAATGGCAGGCAGGAGCAGACCTAAAAGATGAAAGCTGAGTCAATCACTTCAATAATATTGACATAACTCCTCTAAAGACATCGTTTGCACTGGAGAAGCACACATTGTGTCCATTCAGGACATAAGCCAACACAGTCTGCTCATGGAAACCTGAGGGAAGGAATGTTCTCGAATACAGAAATTGTATCGTTTTTTTGACACAGGTAACGCTGTGTCCTCAGTTGAGATTGTGAGAGAAAATTATTATATGTAAAAGACATTTTCTACATTTAAGATTCAAACTTTGGATATCTAGGGCAAAGCTATATAAACTGATTTCCTGTTGTAACCACACAATGAGACCAGTTTCTCTACTTGAAGCTTGACATTGGCTAGACAACAGACACATTTAAATGATTACAAAGACCTGATTGCTCTCTTTTCTCCCGAGATGGACCAAGCCATCTAGAGCAGTTTTGGACTTTTGTGTTTCCCCAGACCCAGTACTCTAAGACCAGACTAAACCAGTTTGTGGCTATTGTGTTCCTTTTTCACCTTTGTGTAACTAGGAGAAAGTGGGGGCCGATTCCCCCTTAACCTTCATCCCCCATCATCTTCCTCAATGTAGTCCACACCCATTGCTCATGATTGGTCTAGACCCCACCCGAGGGGGGACCTCTTACCTGAGTGTATATATACAGAGATGTGATGAATGATCTGGACTTTACGAGGAACTTTGAATCGTTCAGATGTGTCTGACGAACCTGTAAACTTCCTCCTTCTGCAGAAGAATATTAAATATCTTTTCTTATACATCTTGAAACGAAACAGGCTGCCATTATTGAATTTTAGCTCTAACAACATACAGTAGGTCATTTTGCTCACTTTATATATACTGTATATATATATAGAATGTAAATAAAACCTAAACCTAAACCTTGAGGTGCATATGACACCTGTATGAACTTAATTAAGTAAGTAATATGTTCAAGAATTTGCTTTTGGAAGTTCAGAATATTATGTATGATGGAGCCAAAATCGTCCAGTGAATTTATTCATTCTTCTCCTCAACTTGGGAGCGTGTCGATAGAGCCATCCATTTGCAGGAGACAGTTAGCACAGTGGTGTGGGAATATGGAGGTAAAATCAATCGTCTTGGCCTGCGCATTCAGACGCTCCCTAAGTTCCCCTGATTTGATCATTTTCTGTCTCTTTCATTATAGATCAGCTCAGACACTTTAAAACTCACCAGCTGTAAATAAAATATCTCCACTGGGACTGTGTGTGTGTGCGTGCGTGCGTGCATGCTTGTGTGTGTGTGTGTGTGTGTGTGTGTGTGTGTGTGTGTGTGTGTGTGCGCACGTGCTTGTGTGTGTGTGCGTGCATGTGCTTGTGTGTGTGTGTGTGTGTGCTGTGAGTGTATGTGTGTGTGGGTGTGATTCCACTAGCCTGGGGATAGACTTTTACCATTATATATCCTTAAAGGCCTTCAGACCAGATCTAATTCAGACAACCACCATCTTCACAGACCCTGTGGTTACAAACCAAATCAAGAAAAGGGGATAGAGACATGAGAGAGAGAGATAAGAGAGGTCTGTTTGTTGAGTTCTTCAGGCGAATTACGGATAGTCAGTGGAATATGTGTGATTAAATTTGTTTATGAGCAAAGCCCCTATTGCCTCCCAGCTCCCACACCCCTATTGGCAAACAC